>NC_056741.1:720229824-720529824 GCF_019279795.1 Protopterus annectens | reverse complement strand
AGATATGCAGCTGAAATGTCAGCCAGGCACAATCTGCTGCTACACAATCAGACACAGAGCTGACTGCAGAGATGCAGCTGTCTCATGTAGCTTCCAATGCCATCCCCTAACCTGGCACCTGTTCCTAGCACTATTAACCTCAGTAGGAACAAGGGAGCAATTAAAGTCAACTTTCTGCATGGCATCCCATCTCCGATCTGACGGTCCTCACTCTCACTTTTCCTCAAAGGACAGCCAAGTCCCACCCCTTAACTATAAAAAGAAAAAGTCTGTTTTAAAATCTGCAGTGAACCATTTGCTATATTCATAACATGGGGCTTTCTACAACTTATACCACACATAAACTGCTGAAGCAAGAGCTTCAGTCCCAACAGAGAAATTCATTTCTGTACCAGCTTTCAGAAATGCTAGTATTGAAATAAATGCAGGTACTGCACTACTGCAGATCACGTCCCCTAACACTTTATGCCCGGCGTGGCTACCCCCTTCGTCCCACCCTAGCTCTCCTTCTGGCTGGTTGTTGTGTTGTATTATGTGACATTAGGGAGAATGCTGCCCAACACTACCAGCAGCTACATAAGTTTATACAGTCCAGAGATAATGCGATGGTAAATGGTTTTGTAAGATATATTGTGGTACATACCGCTTCCATTGCCACTTACATCAAGAGGATTTCAAGGGCCATTATCACTGATGGTGTTTGTCTGTGGTCAGGGTACAGTATGCACCCATTGTGGCTGTGCACTGTGGCTGTTGCAGGTGCACACTCTGCATCAGAGTCAGGAAGTGTAAGATGCTCTGCCATTTTCTTTCATGGGCAACAACAGCACCTAACCTCCATTGCAAGGACTCCTTGCTAGTAGAGTCCATCTAGGTCAGAGTCCAGCAGACACCATCCATGTCATGAGAGGCCCTGAGTCCTGTCATCCATGTGTAGATGTTAACACTGTAGCTTCTATGCCTGTGGTGTGTGGGTTTGGTCCTAGTGCAGCTGTACCATGCAGCTGTCTAGCTTGGATCTTCAGTATCATATTGTGTAGCACAGCACAAGTTTTGACCAATGTGCAGGTTATGGCATGGAAGTACTGCAGTGCCCCCCCATTTATCAAGGTAGTGACATAATGCCTTCAGCAAGTCAAATACCATTCAATGAAGTTGTGTGTCTCTGCATGTGCTATGTTGTACTGGAGTTCTGCGACACTTTCCAGTTTGTGTAAGAGTGTCTTAAACCAAGGCTCAAGGGCGTTCTAGCATCCTCTGCAATACGTGACAGACATATGTTTGAGGGTTAGTGCATATTTGAAAACTCTGTGTAACTGTACACATATGTCCTGCCCACAGTGCCTGCACTTACCAATGTAAGGGCCTTGTGCAATGTCACCTTGCAGAAAGCTGCGATATAGTTGATGTGTACCATATGTGTAAAGCATAGGAACTGACAGGGTGCTGTGCACTCACATTGGTAGCAATATCCTGCATTTTGTAATTTACTTGGCAATTCATGTGATAATAGCCTTTCTTGTTGGCATAGCTTTGTGACTGTTGACTAACTGGGGCATCTATTGCCACATGTTTAAATTTATGGCACCAAGTATCTCAGAGAGGCATGCAATGTACACGGAGAAGTATAATATCAAAGAACTTAAGTATTCTTGAGGCTGATGCCTCTGATTTACCTAACACATCTCCAGCTGGTCTCCAAACTGTCCCAGAAGCTAACATACTCAGTGCAACACATGTCTTTTCTCTGCAGGAATAGGAAGACCATGTATTCCCACAAAAACTGCATCTGAAGGGCACAGATTTACCAGGATCCTTACAATGTTCCAATCAACAGATTTTTTTTGTTTTGTTTTTGTTTGTTTGTATTTGTTGACTGGGTACAGCATTGATCCACTTGGATCTTTCTCAGACTCATACAGTGGGCACTGTCTGGTTAAGTCAATTGCTCATATCCATACAATAGGCAAATGGAGGCTGAACAACTCAAATCCTAAACTGCAGGAAGCTACTTGTTTGGACTGATCAACTACTTTCTGGTCAGTCAAGTTGTGGAAAATTATCTGCTATCTACAGTGCTTTTGTGGCTGCCATCTTCCACATGGCACTACCAGATGAGATGCAGCGGCTCTGAGTACAAGTAGATGCTGCTGTGCAAGTTTTGCTGTCATGATACCAATCATTGTTGCTGCTCCAAGTGCTGATATGTCTTGTATGCTCTGGCATTTAGTAGTGTTGTGATGCTTGGTGCACAAAATCCTCCAGGTACCACTACAAATTGCAGCATTGTTTTCATTGAATATATTTGCATATCATCATTGCCTCATTTTGGGTATATATCTCAATTTGCATGTCATTATGTAGCCATTTACATGCATAATATAATGCACTCTGCTCATTGTACTGATGAGGGACATGTTTCTATGAATCATTTCCACCCTGTGTATACTAACTGTACAGGTATCAGCTACATACTATGCAATTTAACTATGAGTTTCATTCCTGGTGTTTTGATGCATTCCTATAACGTTTGTATCTGACATTAAACTAAAATGTCTGCAGGAAGTGACCCATGAGAAGCACAACCCCCCCCCTCCCCATGCTACTACTTGGGATTAAAGTGAAACAAAGTGAAAACTCCAAATAAGTCAGGCTCAATAATAAAAGACTAAAAGTATTATATCACTGTGCAATGTGCACTACTGACTTTGTAACAAACACAACCTAAAATGCCATCCAGTCTACCATATACAGAAGGTCATTTGAGGCAGCAGAATCTGCAAGGGTGAAGAGCACAATGCAGTTTCTTTGTGGCAGACATAAAAGAGTAACTACAGCAGAAGTGCTATGATCTATTTACGGCTACCAGTAACACCATCTGCAGCAGAATTGCACAGTACTGAAAAGCCCACAGCAAAATTCTATCAGAAAAAAAATGCAGCAAAATTGTGCAGATGACAGACTCATAGCAATTACTAGCAGTAAATAAATAACATAAACTTCTACACAGCTAAAGATATCACAGCAACTTAGCAGCAATAACTGCTTCCACTATGTAAGATAGGAACACAATTACTCAAACTACTTCAGTGATCACAGACAGTTCAAACACTTCATAACATTCATTCTAATGGCACAAGTCAAATACAGTATCTTGGAGTGTGCAATCCCACCACAACCCCAAAACTTAGTATCCCCATGGTTACATAATTCTAAAGAAAGGAGAAAATCTCTGAAACAGCTCACAGCATTCACAAGCAATCACTGTTTTTGCTCTAATACAAATGATCGATTGATTTCTAAAGAACTTCTGTGCGAGGAAACTGAAATACAACCACAATAACCACACAAAACTAAACACACCAGAACTGGTCTTTAGGTGAAGTTGGCACCTCTGTCCATCAATATGTCTCTCAGGAAACCTACCCTGCTGAAAATCTCTAGCAAAGCATTTGCCACCTTCTCTGCCTCAATGGAGGACAGAGCCACCACCTCAGGGTATCTAGTAGCATAATCTACTACCATCAGGATATACTTCTTCCCTGTGGAACTTGGGGTACTCAGAGGCCCCACAGTATCCATAGCTACCATCTGAAATGGCTCCTCAATCACAGGCAAAGGTATCAAAGCAGCTTTGACCTTGTCTCCTGTCTTGCCTACTTTTTGGCACTGCTCACAGGTCCTGCAGTACCCTGTTACATCCTTTGCAATCCCAGGACAATAAAAGTTCTGCATAATGTGTCTGTTAGTATGCTTTATGCCTTTATGACCATGTCATGGGCTATGGCTAAAAGTCCAGGATGGTAGGCTCTGGGCACTACCAATTGCTGTACTACCTCACCATCTAGCCCTCCCTCAGGGGTCCTCTCTCTATACAGTAACCCTTTGTTCCAGTATACAGACTCCCCTTTTCCTTGTGGATCAGGTCCCTCCTTAGCTACATCCCTCAAGCCTCTTAGTGTAAGGTCTGAGAGCTTAGCCTGTCTCAGCTCTACCATTGTGACCCTGCCCAGCTCCCCTTCCACAGGAAGTCTGGCATCTTTTGACAGCAGTGCCTCACTGTCAGCCTGGGTGCTGTCACTCACCTCTGCCTTGCAGTCACCCTGTCCAAGGGAACATCAGTATCGACCAGCAGCTGTGGCTCACTGCTACAGGGTAGCTCCCTCTCTGAAATAGCCACCTCACCAGCCCTGGCTTCAGGTGTGTGGTCTGCCTGGGTCTCCCCGAGGCTACCATCCCCACACACCTGTCTCCAAGCCTGACTGCATGTAACTGCATGCATACAAGGTACTGCATTATCAAAAATCATTCTCTGTTAGCACATCTGCAGGGATATCCTCAGACACACCTACTTGCTTGCTTCCTTTTCAGACCTCCCACTCAAGATGAACCTTGGTCAAAGGCATTTGAATTGGGGTCCCTCCTAAGGCTCTGACAGGAGTGGACTTCCCAAGCAAGTACTGCTCCTCTTTAACCACTGCAGGCTTCACAATGGTTATGTCAGAGGCTGTGTCTCTCTTAGCAGTGGCCTGTTTTCCATCCACTAAAATAGGATATAACCCCTGGTAATAGTTTGGTACCCCTGTTGCCTCCAGAAAACTTACCACTGGCATACTGTTATTCCCATTTGCTGGCTCCCCCACCTTTTGTTCCCAAACTTGATTCTTGATTATGCTACATGGCCCCACTGGTTACATCTAAAACATCTAACCCTTGATCCTGGCTGCGTACCTAAACTAGGGGCTTCCCTATCACTGGTGGATGCTGATGGGGTGATTTAGGCTGCTCACCATGGGTTCCCTTATATCCATGTGCAGCACTGGGTATTCTCTTCTTTTGCAGTGATGCCCTGCTTGTTAAGTAGAGATCCCCTTTTTTCACCAGCTCATCTGCAGAGTTACACTCCCAGTCTGCCAATCAGATTCTCATGCCCTCAAGCAAAGTGCTATGGGCTTGTTCCCTCACCAGTAGGTCTTCCGGCCTTTCAAAAGTGGTGACTTGACACCCACCTACCCACCTATGAAAATAAGTGCTTAACTCAGCAATATAATCACATATACTTTCATCTGCCTTGAGCTTATGCTCACAAAACTTTTTTTCTGTAAGCTTCGGGTGTTAACTTAAAACATTCCATTAAGCATTGTTTTACTTTATCATAGTTTAAACAATCAATATCAGACAATTTAGAAACAGCAGTTACAGCTTTACCGTGGAGTAAGGGAGTCAGGAACTGTACCCAGAGCCCTTGGTCAACATTATACTGTTTACTTACTCTTTCAAATATATGAATAAAACTATCAAAATTATCATCCTCTGTAAACTATGGAAGAAATTTACTGACCTTTATTGCTTTTGAGGTTTGGTTATTCCCTTCCCCATTACCTCCATGACCCTGATGAGGGGTCAGCATCACCCTCTAATGCTGGCACTGTTTCTCATTTTCTTTGGCCTCCAAATGTTGCAGTCTCTCTGCTGATTCTAATTCCATCTGTTTTGTCTGGCACAGTTTCTCCTCTGATTCTAATTCCAAATGTTTGTCCTCCAGTTCAAGTCTCTTTAACTCTGGATGGGTTTTTTAAGTCCTCTGAGGGAAAGGTGAAATGTCCTGTTTCTGAGGGCTATACATCCCCATCGCTAGATGGGTTGTCCACCTGGTTGCTGATCTGGATTACAGCTGCGACTAAGGCTGAAATTATTTCCTCTTTAGTCAGGTTGGCATGCACCAGTCCTTTGGCTTCACACACCTTGGCAACTGGTTCTTTGTCAGCTTGCCATAATCCTTTGCTGACATATTTGCCTGCTTTCACCTGACTAAACTAAACTAACAAAAAAAATAAATAAAATGGTTGTGAAAATGAAACTCCATATGTTTACCTTATGGCTGCTGAGAGTATACACACCTTCAGTGACAACTGCTTACAGCTTACAGAAGTTCAATTAATATCCACACCATTGCTCACCAATATGTGACATCCCTCCTCTGGCCCAGTGATCAATGAGTCTCAATCCTCACCACGGACACTGGTGAGGTAGCAGACACACATACTCTTTGAGATTTGATTTTTACACACACACACACACACACACACACACACACACACACACACACACACACACACACAAAACCTGGGATCTACCCTCTTTGCCCAGGCTATAAGGTAGATTCACTGCCACCAGCCAGCTACTTTAAGGATCTTACAAGGATCTTTCACATTACTGAGTAAAATTAATACTAACACAAATGGTAATGTTTGACCAGTGCAACAAGGCTTTCAGAAGTGACCACAGTGTCACCAAATAAATATAAGTACTTTCAAAGGTTAAAATATTCTCTAAAAGACCAGGCACAATGAAAAGTTTAAATATATTTAATAATAAATAATAAAACAACATGAAAATATTAAATATCTATTTACAATAAACACCACAGTTTCAGTCACAGGAAATATTAAAAATAACACTGATGGATAGATTCCCACAGATACAGAAAAGCAGTACTTAACTCGTCTCACTATATTTTCTTGACTGATCAAATGAATTACTATTCCTTGGTTACTTACTAAAGCATGGCACGATAAAGTGGGTGATGGTCCTTCATTGTCAAGTTTTACAAACAGACTGCTCTGAGACTTCTGTCTCATCTACTATTAAAACATAATTTCTGTGGTGGATTACAGAATGACATCACATACCTCTGGTCACCTGACTCTGGTTCCCACACAACCCCCTTTACTAGAAACTGAACCAGAATCTAGCACATATGTGACATAATACACACACACACACACACACACACACACACACACACACACACACACACACACACACACATAGAGCTTTGTTAAGATATGTTATAGCATCTGGAAGCTATAAAACCATTTCAAAAACTTCCACTCTTCCTGGGTAGCAATTAGTTCACCCCTAAGGACAATACAGTATGATTTCTTGTCCTGGTTTTCATAGACATTTTGTCTCTGGCTGCAATCAGAACTGTGAGATACAATCGTTATGGCCTAGACCAGGTAATTTAATTTCAGATTATTTTTCAATGTTAGCTGGACTGAGATTAACCTCTTCTCTTCCACTATTCTCTGTTACAATATATTCATTTCAACAGTTACAATACAGTCTGACATTCAGGTGTATTTCTTTTCTGTCCAGCAGGACCCACTGTTGGTACATTTTTAACACAAGCAGCTTTACAAATACATTTTCAACACAGGCACCTGTACAAATCAGTTTGATATACAAATGACATATAATCCTTTACAAAACTCCAGCTAGCTATGCTGGCATATGTTACACATCCACTGCCCTACTTCTCCTGGCATAGCTGGCACTAACTCACATCAACACAAAACCCACCCAAGTTTGTTAGCAATAAACAGATAATAGGTCTGTAATACTCCCCAGATACCAGCATTGCAGTAAGTAACCCTAGCAACCCACTCCAAACAACTGCCTACACTAGAGGCAAGTTTAAGGGGAGTAACTATACAGATACAGGTTAAATGCTTGATGGACTAAAAAACTATGCTGTGTGTTTTAAGGAAACTGTCATAGCAACAAAATTCTCTTGTGCCAAAATTAATAGTAAAAAAGAGGTATTTAACACTGCAAGAGATGACAGCTCTACACTATTATAATCTACAAAGGAGGTCTGCTTCTGGAATAGCAGGATTTCTTTGGTATACTGTGGCCAGAAGATCTGATAGGGTTTTGTAGTCTTGCAATCTGTATGGGCTACATCTTTCCAAGGAGAAAGGAATCTGCCTCCACACTGACAGGGGAGTACTGCTATGGAAAATTAGCGAAAAGTAAAACAGCAAAAAGTTTATGTATCTACAAGCTAATATTAAGGATGGAACAGAGTGAAGGATATGACATCAGTCCACATCATATGTTAATTAAACTTAAATCCAATTTGAACAACTGTCTGAGAAAGGGTGTTCCTTATGTTATGACATTCTCTTCTTGAACAACATATTTATCATAATGTCATGCTGAGTTTTATGTTGTTTCCTTCTGCACATTTCAAAGAAGATGAAACTGATTTATCTGACTCCTGAAAGGGTGGATTCCATGACAGATATCAGTTGATGATTGGCGGTTTTGTTCAAGGGAAAGAGACAAAAACTGACAATAGTAATGCAGAAATCTTACAGTTAAAAATTTAATAGAAATATCAGTACATACGGAGATATATAGGAAGACTGTGACTATACCATGAGTTGAAAAACAGACAAAACAGAGTCTAGCATTATTAAAAGAAAACAGAAAAACTGTAGTGTGATACAAACTTTCAAAAAGGGAATATTTTCCTGGCAAAGAACAGCTAGACAGGGGTATCGCTTTGCATGTCAGAACATCTCTATATGTTGAAGGACATTCCGTAACAGATTTAGCTTCATCACCTTGGTAGAAGGAAGTAAGCACTCCTTAGGGGATTATCATTTATGATAGTGTAGCAGGAGAATCTTGGGTGATGATAAAAGTAATGAAGGACTGTCCTGAAAACAGTACTCAAATGCAGTAATAAATTAGTTTTCTTTTCAGAGAGGTAGGTGACCCAAACAAGAGGATTGCAGCACCTTTTATTATTAACCTATCAGATTCCCCATCTGTAACATATATGTTAATGATGTTGATATGCAGCCTGTCATTTATTCCAGCAAAGACTCATACATGTATTCAACTGGACGTATAAGAGAATTTAAGTACCTTTATCTGCACTTTTTTTTCAAAAAATACAGTATTTAAATTGATTTTGACTGTGCTGCAGGAATATTAACTGAACTGGAAGTTTTGACTCTGCTCTTCAGTTAGTCCCACCCAACCTCCCTGTTTTTGTTTTGGTGTTAATCTTAGTGGCCTTGAAACTGCCCGCCCCTCTTGTAAATTTGTGTTTGGATACTCCTTCTGGGCCCATCTCATTTGCTCACTCAACTGAGTGCAGTGAGATCATATTCTGATTTCAGGCACTCCTACTGTGTACAAAGAGAGCATCTGGGAAACAGAAAAAAAATTTAAGCTTGTTTCCTGCCTTTCCTGTTAAGTGGTATAGACTATTTGTAGGCTTCTGAGCCCCCAAGCCCTTCTGTGTTGGAGGGAAGCCTTCTAGCTTAGTTTTTTTTTCTTATAACTAGCCAGTTTTCTAGTTTCAGCACTCAAATCTGTTTCTTTGATCTCAGCACTTGTTCAGAAAAAAAAATAAATAAAATTCATCTGCTTTTACTGTACTTGTGTTTCTACCTACTTTATTTTACTTTTGCATCATCTTAAAAGTACTCAATTGTATTTATTACTGCTTGGTGTAACTCATTCTAAGCCTTTTGGTTTAAACACTTGGGCTTCGGACCAGTTGTTTTGCACTGAGAGGGTTTGTGGTCTGCACTGTAGTGGCAGAACAGGTAGCTTACACCCTTCTAGGTTGGGAACTGCTGATTGAGGGCTCAGTGTCTGTTATTCTAAATGTGTATTAATTCTGGTTTAAGCACTTGGGCTTTCAGGCCAGTTATTTTACATTAAGAGGGTTTGTGGTCTGCACTCTTGTGGGAGGAGAGGCTGGACTCTGCCCTTCTGAGCTGGGAATTTCTGGTTAAAGGCTTATAGTGCATGCATATCTGATCTGCTTCTTACTGAAGTTGGTGCGCCTTGTTTGCTGTGGCATAGACTGGATTCGGGCCTGCTGGATCTAGCTTTGTTTGTGTAACTTGAGCACTAATCCAGGCATTCTCTAAAGTATTCAATTGTATTTATTACTGCTTGGTAGTAACTTGATTAAAGTGTAGCTATCATTCTAAGTCTTTTGGATTAAGCACTTGGGCTTCAGACCAGTTGTTTTACATTAGGAAGGTTTGTGGCATGCACTGTTGTGGCAGGACAGGTATCTTTCATCCTTCTAAGTTGGGAACTGCTGATTGAGAGCCCAGTGTCTGTTATTCTTAAAGTGTATTAGTTCTGGTTTAAGCACTTGGGCTTCAGGCCAGTTATTTTACATTAAGAAGGTTCGTGGTCTACACTCTTGTGGGAGAAGAGGCTGGACTCTGCCCTTCTGAGCTGGGAATTTCTGGTTAAAGGTTTATAGTGCCTGAATATTTGAACTGTATCTTACTGAAATTGGTACACCTTGTTTGCTGTAGCATAGACTAGATCCAGGCCTGCTGAATCTAGCTTTGTTTATATGCTTGTTGTTTGTTTGCTTGTTATTTCCTGGAACGCTAATTCCACCTAATACGGCTTCTCAGCGCTTCTGTGGATCACTAGTGATATCTGCATTGCTTAATGTACTTATTTCCTTGTTTCACTTGAAAGAAAGTTACTGTTTGTCATTTTTTGCATTTAAGTTACCTGTAACACATTGCACTTAAGTTACCTGGCACTTGCTCACTAAAGCAATTATATAAGTCAGCACTAAAAATTAAAAGCACTACACCCTCACTCCCCACTGGCCCTTGTTTTCAATTATTAAGGAATTCCCAATATTATTCTAGCATGTCCAAAAGTCAGTTGTCAATCTCCTCTCCAGTCCAGCTGGTGAATCTGGGAATCTTGAGGCAATGTTACAACTGCCTCATGTACACAGACAACCCTCTCCTCCTCCCAACAAATTCCAACACATGTGAGAGATGCAACCATGTAGCCAAACTGGAGGCTAAGCTCTCTCAACTCAGTACTGGCATAACCAGTCAGGAGGAGAAGGAAACCACACTCACTACAATTCCAGTCTCACATAGCCCTACCACGACAGCAAACCAAACACATAATCACACAAAAACATACTCGGAGGCTCTAAATAAAGATCTGCCTAAGCAGCAGAGACCTCCAAAGCAGACACCCAAGCAACCGCTACCACAAAACAAAACACGTGCAACACATATCTCACAAAGCCAGTGTGCCGAACAGTCACAGCCCTTAAGACTAAACAACACACCTGATACACTTGTAATAGGTGACTCTATCGTCAGGCACACTGACGTCCCGTTCACCAGGCTGAACAAGGAGAGGGTCACGGTGAGCAGCCTGTCGGGCACTAGGATCCGCCACATAACACAAGCACTCAGGTCACTCCAAGGCAAGTACAAATATGACTCAGTCATTGTCCATGCTGGTGTGAATGACCTGAGACGTACCTCCCTGGACTACATGAAAAGAGACATAAAGGAGCTCTCTCAGCATGTAGCCCAGGCCAGTATGACCCTGACCTTGAGTAGCATCTTACCCTCACCAAGAATGATGCCACAATATGAAGACAAGATGATCAATTTCAACAATTGGCTTAAGTACTGGTGTCATTCAAAGGGGATCCAATGCCTGTCAGCTTGGGATGATATGCTCGACAAGCCACGATGCTTCGCTAGGGACGGCTTGCACCTGTCACCCCTGGGCTTTCAGATATTGGCAAAGGCTCTTGTTACCCCCATAGTGCCTTTTTTAGGCAAGGCTCAAAAGACAAACCCACCTCCATAGGTATCACAAGGGATAAGAAACTAAGAGTAATGCTACTCAACGCCAGAAGTCTAAACCTCAAGATGCAAGCACTCGAAACTCTCCTTAGCATGGAGAACATTGATATCTGTGCAGTAACAGAAACCTGGTTCAGGGCTCCCGAGAGCACCCCAGCACTACCAGGTTATACCTCATACCATGCTTTTCGGCCCCAAAACTTGGACGAACCACAAAAGGAGGGGGAGTATCGATATTCATCAAAGATACCGACACCTCCAGGTTGGTGGCAAAGCACGAAGCATCAGAGACTATCCATTTGCAACTAACAGTGGGTAAAACTGCCTTCCAGTTTATAGCCTGCTACAGACCACCCTCCCAAACCCAGGAACCCCACTTGGCCTTCCTGAGAACACTGGAAAATATGAAGGTCTCTCCAAACACCATTATATTGGGTGACTTCAACTACCCAAACATAGACTGGGAGCATTACTCTAGCTCCAACACCCTAGCCCAAAGGTTCCTAGAATTTATAAACTCAAATGCTATGGAACAACTTGTTACCACTCCCACAAGAGGAGAAAACATACTGGACCTGATCATCACCAACATGGGGACTCTATGCTCCAGACCAGAAGTGTATCCCTCACTGGTAAGATCAGACCATAAACTAATCTCACTGGATATTCACATCCCGACCCCACCCCTGCCCAGAAAACCACAGTGAAAAACTTCTCTAAAGCAAATTTCACACTCCTCAAAACCGAGGTGGAATCCTTCAAAGCCCCTGGGCCTGTGGAAAATATGGCCCAGACCGCAGAATCCTTTATAAACGCATTCTATGAACACCTTCAGGAATGCATGGATCATGCGATCCCAAATAAAACCAAGACCCAATCCTCCAAAGGCAGACATCCTATCTGGTGGACCCCAGCCATAAACAAACTATACAATAGAAAGAGGAAGCTACTAAATGATAGAGCAAAATCCCAAAAAGGGAAGGCATCACTGATCAGTATTAGCAAAAAACTATGGGCACTCATAAAATTGTCTAAGGCCAGCTTCGAGAGAAAAATTGCACAGGACACTAAGGATAATCACAAGGCTTTCTTTAGTTATGTTAGGAACCTGGGTGGTAATTCCCAGATATGCTCAGAATTAGTCCAAAATGACAAAAATACACTGAACCCACAGACATTGCCAACATCCTAGCTGACAGGTTCAGCGCAAACTCCCCCCCACCAAAAGGGCAAATATCTATCCCAGCAGAGTGCTGTCCCCCTGACATCTCAGATGCTCAGGTAAGAGCCACCCTCTCCAAAGCAAAAAACACAGCATCAATGGGACCAGACGGTGTCCCAGGCTGCGTCCTACATGAACTCCAAGAAGAGCTAAACCCAAACATAAAACTACTGTTCAATCTCAGCCTTACTACAGGATATGTGCCCAAAGAGTGGAGTACAGCAACAGTGGTCCCTCTCCATAAAGGTGGTGCCTCAACGGATCCTGGAAACTATTGCCCCATAAGCCTGACTAGCTTGGTCTGCAAAGCTATGGAAAGGATCATCATGGACCTCATAAATAAAGATATTGGGGACCTACAGACACTGGATCCTACCCAGTTCAGCTTTGTTAAGGGCAGATCCTGCCTCTTAAACCTGGTTGATTTCTTTGAAACAGTCACCAAGGCCATTGACGAGGGGAAGGTGGTCCACACAGCCTACCTGGACCTCGCAAAAGCCTTCAATACAATACCCCACTCGGGCATTATAGATAAGCTCACCAGCTTAAATATAAACCCCTATGTCACTAGATGGATTGCAAACTGGCTCAAGGACAGAACCCACATAGTTAGAATTGCTGGAGCCATGTCAGACTCCAAACCAGTTACAAGTGGTGTCCCACAAGGCTCAGTCCTGGGACCTCTCTTGTTCGGTATATATTTCTCGGAGGTACAGGCCAACATGGAAGGACTGTGGCTGACCAAGTTCGCAGATGACTGCAAACTGGGCGCCATAATCGACTCTCCAGCCGACACAAGCATCCTCCAAAAGGGCCTCATAGAAACAGACAACTGGTGCCAGAGCCATGGCCTCAAGCTAAATGCCAAAAAGTGTATAGTCATCCCAATTACCACATAGGTGGTAATCCATTAAGTACAGAAGAAGTAATTAGGGACCTGGGGACCCAAGTTGAAAGCAATCTCTTATTTGACAACCACGTAGCCAAAGTGGTTAGAAAAACATTTTATATAGCCCACCTAATTATGAAGGGATTCACATCTAGATCAGGGGAGGTCATCGTGCCTCTTTACTCATCCCTCATCAGGCCCATAATTGAGTACAATGCCCCTTTTGGGATGTACCTTACCAGACACCTGCAGCAACTGGAAAGATCCCAAAAGTACCTCACCAAGAGGATCACAGGGCTCAAACAGATGCTATATGCTGCCCGGTTAAAGAAACTCCAGCTCTACTCAGTGGCATACCGCCTGTTCAGAGGCGATCTGTGCCTGACGTATAAAGCCATGTCCAACCCGGAATTAATGGACATGCTGCACCTCAGAAAATCCAAATCCCATCGAGCTACGCCGAGAGACTTGAACCTCAGCACTGAAATAAATAGGACATACTGGAGGGACAGATTCATAACCCAGAGGCTCCCTTCACTCTGGAATAAAATCCCAGTCCAGGTTAGGCAGAGTCCCTCATTGACTCTCTTCAAGAGGAATCTTGATGAGTGGATGGGAGATCGTAGGTTTACCCCGGGTATCACTTCTTTGTCACTGTTAGACAGAGGCACAGTATACTAACCTCGAAAAAGGGCATAGCAAAATAAATTTAAAATGGGTGGCGAAAGCCAAACACATTCTGGCTAGGCTTATAAATGCCCTAGGGCAGATAGCCTAGTATGAACCTATGAACCTATGAACCTATTACATGAGCCATGACGTTAATAGTGTAACCTGGAAGTTCTACCTACATTTGCACTGTTACTTTCAAATATACAAACACTTAAAAGTGACCAATTTAATGAATCAGATAAAATGATATATATGTATATATATATATATATATATATATATATATATATATATATATATATATATATATATATATATATATATATATATATATATACATATATATATATATATATATATCTGACAGAACCCAATGAATATATGTATTAGTTTATGACAAAGTTGAAAACAATTAACTGATCAATAAAAAATTCATCATGCAAGCCAGTTTAGTTTATTAAAACAATGTGGCACAAACATCTCCACTGTTACTCAATAACATGATAACAAATATAGTTCCCTAAAGTAAAAAAAAAATCACAGCATATAAACAGGCAGTGAAACAAGAAGTAATTGATTTTTTAAACGTAATTTCAAACTCAAATGTTTTAACGTAAATGAAACAGAATGGAGGAAATTAGAGGAACAATCAAGAACTGCATAATATTTAAGGATGGAGGTCTGATGAGTAATATGTATGTATTTATTTTTACTTGATGTGGAAATAGATTATGTAAAGCTTACAGGAAATTTAAATACTGCATTTATTTCAGAACTGGATATATGTTTTGACAAAGATGTAAGGTTAGATTTTCTCATTGCCCAAAAAACTCACAGTGCCTCTGCTGTTTCTCAATGCAAAGCAACAATTTTCTGTACTATTCTTAAGCTACATAAAAATGTTTCGGTCTGCAGACTGTCACATATTTTTTTGGAATAAGTATTTTTTGAGAAAATATTACTGCTTTTTGGATTGCATTTTGAGTCAATATGTACAACTACAATAATTTATGTCATTTTTAAAACCATCTCTTCTTATTCAAGACTATGAGATGTGTGGAAAGCCTTGACTTGTGAGAAACAAGCTTTTCATCAAAAAGGGAATAAAAAATCTTTATTTTAATTCTGCTTAAATATTTTCAATTGTATTTATAGTGACATGTGAAATACTACTTTTTGTACTTTTCTGCATTTTTCTGTATTTTCGCCAAAAAAAGAGTTATCTATTTGCATTTTTAGTTTGTTCTGGGACCTTAGATTTGCAGTTTCTTTTCCAGTTTTGGGAGAATTGTGAAATATTGCAAGATCTGAGCATGACTTATACACTGTACTGCATTTCTATCTCTATAAGAAGAATTACTTGAAAAAGCCAAGTGTTTGTATTTTGAACACAGTCTGGGAGCTTTACTCTTGTAGTTTTATTCACAATTCTGCGGAAATTGTGAACTACTGATGGATCTGGTCCTCATTTAGTCATTTATTACAATATTTTTCCCAAACAGTGTTACTGGTAAATTTCTGTCTGGTGCCTTAGACTGTAGTGGGAATGCAATAGTGGCAGTATTGTCATTTTTATTTTGCAGGACTTGTGCTGCTGTGCTTCTACAGCTGTTTACACTACAGTTTTGCTGCTAGAGTCTTACTCTCTTCAAGAGGAATCTTGATGAGTGGATGGGAGATCGTAGTTTTACCCCGGGTATCACTTCTGTGTCACTGTTAGACAGAGGCACAGTATACTAACCTCGAAAAAGGGCATAGCAAAATTAATTTAAAATGGGTGGCAAAAGCCAAACGCACTCTGGCTAAGCTTATAAATGCCCTAGGGCAGATAGCCTAGTATGAACGTATGAACCTATGAACCTATGTTCTGCTTATCATCTATCTGCTTAAAGTTGCATTCCACTTCCTTCTTGTTTGTTATATTGCTATTGTTTTCCAATGTTCTTGCGCCCAGCCCCCACTGATCCATTAAGTACTGATCTCCCTGCTGCTCCCTACTGGTTGTACAGTAATTATAATTTTTCCTTGCCCCTGCTGTAAAAGCTAAAGTTTCTGAAATTCTAACATACCTGGGGTTATTGACCTGCAGATGTGAGTCATAAGGATTAATAAAACTGTAACCTGCTACATGTTCTGAAGTCACAGAGCTCCAGCATTGACTTTATTTGATTGCTTCACTCACTAGCTGGTCTGCTATAACCAGAACAGAGCTAAGCCCACCATGGGTCTTTTATTTAAGACTGAGAAGAATGGAAACCCCTAAACTGTCATAAACAAGCTTTTTACCAAAAAGAGAAGAAAAAAAACTGTTATTTCAATACTGCTTAAATATTTTCAGTTAAACTTATAGTGACCTGTGAGGTGACACTATTTTATTTGTACTTTTCTGCATTTTTCAAAAAATATCCGTTTGCATTTATAGTTTGTTCTGAGAGCTTAGTCTTCTAGCTTGATTTGCAGTTTTGGGAGAATTATGAATTACTGTAAGATCTGAGCATTGTTTAGATATTAGACTGTACTTGAAAAAAGCTAGCTGTTTGTATCTGAACTTGGTCTGCGGCCTCAGTCTTGTCGTTTCATCCTCTGTTGTGGAGCGAATTGTGAACTACTGTCAGATCTTGGCCTCATTTATTAATTTATTATTTTATTTATTATTATTTATTATTTTTATTATTTCCATAAACAGTGCTACTGGGAAATTTCTGTCCACATGGTGCCTTAAACCGTAGTGGGATTGCAATAGTGTTAGCTGCAGAATTTATGCTGCTATGCTTCTACAGCTGTTTACATTCCAGTTTTGGTTCTAGAATCTTATAGTCTGTTGTCATTTGCCTGCTTAAAGTTGTATTCCAGTGTCTTTCTGTTTGTTACATTGCTGTTTTCCCCTCTTCTTGTGTCTGCCTTAGTCCCCACTAATACCTTGCCTCCATAAATTCAGTGTGTTTGCACCGCTCTTGGCTCATTCCTATAGAGCTCAGCAATGCTTGACATCCTTGCTTGTGTACTCAGAGATTGTTTTGGCTGCATCTAGTGCCATCCAGGGTGAGATAAGTACTTTTACTTAAAAAAAATGTACTTCTCTAAGCTACTTAAGTATACTGTTATTGTTTTCTTGAATTATGTATGCATTTATCTGCATTTTAAAACTGGTTTACTTGCTTGAAAATCAGTGTAAAAGTGTTGTATCACTTGTTGAACTGGTTTCTGCTAGCTTTTCATTTTTTATCTAACCTTTGTGTGTTGTTACATTATTAAGACTTGGGATTGCTCATCTAGTAACAGTAGGGGCAGCCTGACTTTAAGTGAGGTTGTTTTGTTGACCAGTGGGCTATTGGCATTTAGCAATGCCTTGTATAGATGCAGGCACTTAGAACTAAATATTCCCTATAAAACTACTTCTGAAACTGTAACCAGTAACTCAGTTGTGCAAAGAGCAACTAGTCTGTGCACTGAGGAGCACTGATCCACAAATCTACTCCTACATAGTCTAGTTGCTTCTAACCTCAAAAGCTAGACCTCTGCTAATCCCTCTTGTGCCATATCCTTGTAGTTCACTTAAAAGGACCTGACATCATGGATATGAACTTTCCCAATTTCTCTATCACCAGTCTGGTGGATATGGGCATTCTGAGACAACGTAGCAATTGTCTCATGTTCATTGACAACCAACTAATCCTTAAAGAAACTGATACCATCTGTAAGATATGTAATTACACAATGTCACCAGAGGTAAGACTCTTGTATGCAGGTACTCAAAATAATAATCAGGTTGTCAGAAAAATGTATGCTACACTCACCACATATAGTATGCACTGAACACACAGAACAACATATGCCAAGGTGCTAAAAAACAATCTTACTAAACTGCAAAGACCTCC
This sequence comes from Protopterus annectens, assembly GCF_019279795.1. Classification (NCBI taxonomy): domain Eukaryota; kingdom Metazoa; phylum Chordata; order Ceratodontiformes; family Protopteridae; genus Protopterus; species Protopterus annectens. The sequence goes on along the minus strand of NC_056741.1, from coordinate 720,511,698 downwards.
CAGATACTCAACATGCATCAATTATCCTCAACAACCCAAAAGCAATCTACAGAAACATCATTCAATAGCATAAATACAGCCACACCCTATGGACTCTCAACAACAAAGCCCATAAGGCAAGCCAACACACTACCCAATACTCTAATCATAGGAGATTCCATTTTAAGATATACGGATGCCCCACTCACCAGACTAAACATGGGAAAAATCACGGTTGGTTGCCTATCAAGGACCAGGATCAGCCAAGTCACTTATGCATTCAGTTCATTAAACCACAAGTATCAGTATGGCTTAATCATAGTTAATGTGGGTGTAAATGACCTGAGACATCCCTGGACTTTATGAAGACAGTCATTGTGGAGCTCTTGGACGATGTATACCAGCTTGGTATGAGCCTAGCATTGAGCAGCATTCTACCTTCACTAAGGCTATTGCTGTTATACAAACAGAAAATGATTGACTTTCATAACTGTCTTAGCTTCGGGTGTCATTCAAAGGGAGTATAATATTTGCCAGCATGGGTGGATATGGTCAGCAGACCACATTGCTTTCCCAATGATGGTGTTCATCTGTCCTGCTAGGCTTTCAAATATTGGCTAAAGCATTGTCCTCCCCCTTTTAGGCAATGCCAAACTGACAGACCTTCCAACTTAGCAAAATCAACTCAAGGGAATCTAAAGGTGTTGCTGTTCAGTGCAAAGCACCTAAGCAAGTAACTCCATGCCCTCCAAGCTCTCCTCACCTTGAAGAGTGTAGACATCCGTGCAATTACTCATAAAGCCATGGAGAGCACCCCAGCAGTGAAGGGATACAATGTGTTCCACACATTTAGACCAGATACTGCACAGGCAGGGACTATAGGTGGAAGTGTCTCAATCTGCATCAAAAACAAATGTACTTCACAGTTGGTCAGACAAGATATTGCAGTTGAGTTTCTCCATGTCCACATTATCATAGGTAGAGTCCCATATCATATCCTTGCAACCTATAGATCACCTTATATGACCCATGAAACCCATAGCTCATACTTAGACCTACTGGAGACACTTACCATTCAACAATACCATATTCATGAGGGACTTTAACTAGCCTCTATAAACTGGGAATCCTATATTTTCCCAAACTTGCAGGCCCAGAGATTCCAGAGATGGACTTTGTAAACAGAAATATCCCTGGACTAGTTAGTCCATGTACTGACATATTGGATCTGGTATTCTCAAACATAACCCTCTCAGCTGTCACTAGGGAGCAGGTCTTAAATGTGTTCTCTAAGGCTAAGAACACTGCATCAATGGGCCCCAATAATATCTCAGGATGCCACCTTAATAGCCTGAAGTATGACCTATCTGGACCTCTTGAGCCACTATTTAGTCATAGCCTCCAGACATGTTTTGTGCCATGCAAATGGAGGATTGCAATGGTCATTGCTCTGAACAAGAGTGGTCCCTCAATAGACCCTGGAAACTACAGACTCATAAGTCTGACGAGTCTCATGTGCAAAGCCGTAGAAAGAATCATCATGGATATGATTAATAATGACATAGGAAACTTTCATTCAATGGATCCAAGTTTGACTTCAAAGGAAGATCATGCCTACTCAACCTTTGAAAGCATCACCAAGGCAATGGATGAGGGCAAAACTGTGCATACTGCCTACCTTGACCTAATTAAGACATATGATACAATACCCCACTTGGGCATTGTAAACAAACTCATGGAATTAGGCAATATTCCCTATATTCCACACTGGATAGCCAGCTGACTCTCAGATAGGACCTAGGAAGTTACGATATGAGAGACCACCTCCACAAAGAAGCTGATCACTAGTGGAGTCCCTCAGTGCTTTGTGCTTAGCCCACTCTTTTGACATTCACTTCTCTGAAATCAAAGCTAATGTCAAAGGCCTCTTGCTGACCAAATTTGCAGATGACTGCAAACTAGGAGCAGATATAGAATCTTCCCAAGGCACTAACATCCTACAGGAAGGACTAACACAGACAAATGACTAGTGCCAAAGCCATGGCTTAAAACTCAATGCCAATAAATGCATAATAGTACCCTTTGGGAAGTTGGCCACTCTAAGAAACTACCTCATTGATAACACCCCCCTAAAATTACAGCCAGAAGTCAGGAATTTGGGGCTGTATGCGGATATTAACCTGGCTTTCAACCAATACATGTCTAAGGTACTAAAGAAATCATTCTATATTGCTCAACTTTTAAGCAAGGGTGTGACATCTAGGTCTAAGGAGGTCATCGTTCCTCTGTATTTGGCCCTCATTGGACCCATCAATGAGTACAATGCCTCTTTTGATATGTACCTTACCAGGTATATGCAGCAACTGAAATGTCCACAGATATTCTTCAAAAAAGAATACAAGGTATAAACAACATGTCATATGCAGATTGCCTCAAAGCCCAATCTCTATACTTGCTTTCCTAAAGACTGTTGAGAGGCAATCTGCACTTGGCATACAAGGCATCCTTGGTTCCCACTTAGATGGACCTTTTGCAGATCTGGAAAACCAGTAGCATTAGAACTATTCAATCTATGGACTTAAACCTTGCTTGCAACATGTATAGGACATGTTGGAGGGCTAGGTATGTGTCTCAAAAAATTCCCTGCTCTGAAACTGATTTCCCATCCATGTGAAGCAGAGTTCTTCCCAAACCCTATTCAGGCCTAACCTGGACCATTGGATGGAAAATCAGAAATTCACCCCATGTCTAGCACCTATGTCTCTAATAAATTGAGGCAGTCTGTAAATCATACCCTAGCTTACATATATCCCTTAAAGTAACATCTAAGGCGCAAACTTTTGGGATGCATTTGGGATTGATGGCTTGGTTTATAAAGCCCGAATAGGTTGTATGAGCCTATGAAACTATGAACCTAAGTAAGAATGCAAGAGACATGGAAAGGAAGGAAAAATGCTATTAACTGTGAAGATATGTGAAGGCTGCCAACCTAGCTAGGTAGAATTTTGTAGATAATTCTGTCATTTGTAAATATTGATATAAGCCACAGGCTTATTCTCTTGCATGGAAGAAAATGGTGGAACGTCAATAAACAGTGCACTTTGCTGGAAGAAAGCTGATAAGTCAAGCCTTGTATGACTGTTTGATCTCAAATTCAAAGCCGTGGTGTCTGAACCAGCAGATTCTTTCTATTGTTTTGAGACCAAAGTTAAATGCTAGATTTTACATATATAATGTCTTTAATTACTGTAGTTTCCTGAGCAGGTACAAGCATACTAAGAAATGTAAACGTAGAGTTTCTATTAGCCTGGGAAACTAGAGAATTGTTAAGAATGATGTAATCTAAAATGAGTCAGCAGGATGTATTATCAATTTATAGGACTTTCTCAGAGACAGGGAGAGAGCACTTTGCATTTGTCTTCAGAACTGACCACTCACCAGCACTTGCTTTGCTCTATCTGTATGTAAGTAGGATCTTTGACTTTAGTGTTTCTCTTAGATATAGATAGAAAATAGTAAGTTTAGTCTAGATGTTTTTCTGTATTGAGGCCATAACTATTCTACTGTATTATTTCAAGCATTTTCCTGTGATCTCTGAACTCTTGACTAGCACTGTGTAGTAAGAAGTATTGTTTTGTGTTTTTATTATTTATTATTAAATATTTTTAAACCTTTCAACTGTGGCTGTTTTGTGTAGAGATAATTTAAACTCTAGAGTACATTGCATTTATATAGTGATACTGGCCAAGCCACTCCAGTATGCCTTAAAAAGTTCTGGTCACACTTACTAATTGGATAATAATATTGCACAGTAATAATTGGACACCCTTTGGTAAGGGCCTTTTTAGTAGCTGATAAGTAAGGGTCCGGGTGGCAGTGATTATTACCTTATAGCCTGGACAGAAGGGGCACAGCTAGTGAACCTGTGCCAGCCTTCCCCAGGAGTGTCTGTGTGGTTGTATATAAATCATATCTCAAAAGTGTGTGTGTGTGTGTGTGTGTGTGTGTGTGTGTGTGTGTGTGTGTGTGTGTGTGTGTGTGTGTGTGTGTGTGTGTGTGTCAGCTATTTTGGCAGGGACATGAAGCACTGGTTGGACAGAGAGAGTGCTAGGGAGGACTTGGCTTGGGACCCTGGCTAAGTACCCCACTCTATAGCTGTGCCAGTGGGGAGTCTTATTGGGGATCTGGAGAGAAAGGGAGAAATCAGCCCCAGACTGACTGTGATCTCTGTGTGATCTTAAGGGAAATTGTACTTTACTGTGTGTGTGTATTTGTTAGCCTTCCCAATACGGAAGCCCCTCACTGGTGTTAGTGGTGAGGATTGAAGCTCCTTGATTAGTGGGCCAGTGCACGGGCATCACACTAACAACTTGAATGCACTTCAATATCCCATCAACAGTGAAATATTTCTCATATACATATATATGTGTGTGTGTGTGTGTGTGTGTGTGTGTGTGTGTGTGTGTGTGTGTGTGTGTATATATATATATATATATATATATATATATATATATATATATATATATATATATATATATATATATTTTTTTTATTTATTTATATGCATATCCCATATCAACTAATGAGTTCATTTAGTGGCTCAGGCAACTGATGGAGCAGCGGGGGGGGGGTGTATGCTCATTTTAGGTGGGAGGGCACTTATTGATTGCACTCCCTAAAGACAGACATGGACCAAAGAGAGGAATTGCCCCTCAATGTTGTTGACAAGTGGGGAGTAAGTAGGAAGGACATAAAAAAGCAAAAAAAAAAAATAAAACATAGGATGGAAGCACAGACATCTGAGCATTCAGAACACCTTTAGGACCCGTGATCAGCCTCAGAAATACCACAGTATGTTCAGGGGAAGGGGGTGGATTGTAGACTTGATGTGGACATGGGGCACTAGGGAGCCAAGCTGGTATAATGAGGTCTGAGGAGACTAAAAAAAAACATTTCATGGCCTTCATGACTCTGACATTAAAGACTAATGATGCATGGACAGAGTGACCATTTAGGAACTGGTTGATATGTGGGACCTCATCTACACGTCTGTGAGAGTTGTACACTACCTTTCCCAGTGGATACTAAGGTATGTGTAGCTTTGAAAATGCTACCTATAAAAATTTTCAGAAACTAACAGGGGACATAGTGGGAGTATTCCAGGTGTCTGCCTCAAGGATATTCCACCATTTCCTTGATTCCATGATACAACATGTAGATGACCATATGCCGTTTCCTCGTACCACAGAGGAGAGAGAGTAACACTCTGCAGAACTTTAATGATACAGCTTATTTCCCTGAGGTGCTCTGCACTAGAAATAAAGGAGGAGACCTGGGAAGAAGGTATGTGAACTGTAAAGGGTAGTACTCCACCAGCCGCCAGATGGTCTGTTATGTTTAGGGTATAATATACAATGCATCTGTAAGCCACCCAGGCAGTATCCTTTACAAGTACGTATGGCACAATCTTAATGATGATGCCAGATATGCCATGGAGCTATGGTTGATGGCACCATTCAGGAATCCACAGACCGTGGCAACTGTTATGACCTGTCATAAATTTGTGTCACTGTGGAGGGCTGCTGAAGACACTTTTTCATGGCCTGATATCTCTGGTGGTATGCTGCATTATGACCCTCTGGAACACATACCAATATATTGTCAATATATGCAATGTTACAGAACATAATATTGAGGAAGGGAATACATGGGGAGAACATCTCCCACCACGTCAAGCAGAGAAAGGTGAGCTGGGTGAGGAGTCAGTGTAGGGCCATGCAGCAGGGGATGACAATGCTAGATGAAGGCAGGTGCAGTATGCCATCACTCTTGCAAGCGGGATGGCTTTGGGCCAGTAACGCATCTACACCACAGTAAAGGTGAGGCATGCAAACATATATCCAAACAGTGCTCACCCATACCTGATCACACTGTGCACCAGATATAGGCAACCCAAGTAACAAAGTATAAATGGCAAGACACAGTTATCATTTGCAGAGATGGGAGGCCACAAGTTTGCAGTGTCCTGCACAATGACGTGTGTGTGCCATTCTAAATGAAGAAAAAAAAAGTTTGTGCACTATGTGTATGATGTGGTATGGTTGTGGCTAAAGTAAAATACTCTGTGACATGCAGCTGTCACTGGGTGTGTGTATGTGTGTGGAAATGAATCCAGCAAGTGAATTTTGTGTGTGTGTGTGTGTGTGTGTGTGTGTGTGTGTGTGTGTGTGTGTGTGTGTGTGTGTGTGTGTTGGGGGAAGGGGGCTGGTGGGCTGAAGCAATGTTTTGGTGATGATGTTAGGCTAGTACATATATTTCTAACATATATTGATAGATTTCTACTCGTCTACTCAGAACACTGAGAATATTCTTGCACCCTCCCTCAAGTAAACCATTGGTTATATTTCACTTCCTCACATCCATGCTAGCACAGCATATGGATTGTAATAAATGGATGACTTATCCTTTAAGAATGAATTTCTTTTTCTCTCAGCATACAGTAGAAGGATGAAGACATGCCTATACAACAACAGCAGAGCAAACTCCTTACTGGTACTTTGAGTATCTTGGGTGGATTCCACAACTAAAGCGACCATGATACCTACTCCTCCCATAACCTCTTGTACATTGCACAGTGACAGTAGACAGCAGTTCAACACTGCTTGCTTAGCACATTTAAATAATTACTAACTTTTTAGTACAAGGCCTGTGACCCTAGTCACCATTCCTACTGCAGCAGTATGTTAGAAATGTTTTCACTACAGGTAAAAGTCACATTCCTGTGACATTTGTACAAGCCAGAACTATCCAAGACAAGTCTGCAAAGCTCAAAATTAGGTCAAAGGGAGGTCTTACCTTACAAAGCCAGTAACATTTCTTTCCTTCTTCCATGTAACTTTTCACACAGATGTAGTGGATTGCTGTAACAGTGCCACATTCTTCCTTCCACAGCGCAATTTGCCCCTCTGCAGCTGCATGGTGATTATACTCATTTCTGAATTGCTCTTTCTATGCACTGTAACTATGGTCATAGTCATATAATGAGGCGCTTTCAGTTTCTTGAACCCACATGAGTACCTGCGGAGCACAGTGAGCATGCATGGGCAAGTCAATTACACAGAAAAGCATCTTGTTAACATATATTACTTTTGCAGCCAATGTAGGTACTAAAGAGCAGTAAGGTGCTCAAAGTTAAACTTCATGCAGAAAATGTATACATGCTGTATCATTTCTCACACCTTTATGTCAACTTGAAAAACTATTCATATTGGCTCTATCTATTTTACACACCACCAAAGGCCATGCTAGTGAGGTGTCTTATGTTTCTCGGCAAATGCCAAAATGGAAAGCAGGTGTGACTGTGTGAGATGCCAGTCATTATTTTCTGGAATGAGATCAGAAGCACAGTTATGGCTTCTAATGACACAGGTCCTGGCAGAACACTCAAGTGGTATGGTCACAAATTGAAAATCTTTCTGTAGTTACATCGCAGGAACCACTGGAAGTGCCTGCCTGGTGATTCTTGTGAGGGTCCCCAGCATAAGGTTTATGCCCAACACTCTTGCCAGGGCTGTCAGTGATGCCACTGGAATACTTCACCATGGTCAGCAGTGCAGTCACCACTAGAGTGACCAGTGGAGACACCATCCTGACCTTAATTAATGAGAAGAAGATGTCAGTGTAACAGCACCTGAGATGTACTGCAAGTATGACACTGCACTTTTTATAGATGTTTTTGCTTCTTGATTAACACATTGAAAGCCTGTAAGTAAGTGTTTGCATCTATCGCCATAGCTCATGTGTTAATTCAGAAGAATATTCTCCTATTCCAAAGAAGGATGGAGCATCTTTCTAGATAAATGGGTGCATATGTCATTGACTTTTGTTGTTATGTCCCATCAACTTGAGTTTGAGTCTTGGTGACTTGTGTGATGGGTCCCTACTCCAGGCCAGCAATTAAAGAGGCTCAATCCTCACCACTGACTCCAGTGAGAGACAGTCACTAAGAGCAAAGATGGATTCACACAGTAGTTTTAGATACAGCTCCTTGCACCAAGCACAATTGCCCTTAAGAGCAAACAGGTAGCATGCTCCAGACATGAGGTTGGACTCGCTTTCTCTCTCCAGACCCACACAAATCTCCACATTGACCAAATTGGAGCTCTGTGTCCCTTTTTCCAGTAGGTGACATACATACTTGGATATCTGAGTTTCACTCACACATATACACACCTGGGAAAAGCTGGCACTGGTTTACTAGTTGTACCCCTTTCTGTCCAGACTCTGAGGTAATCACACTGCCACCAGTCAGCTACCCTAAGGCTCTTGCAAAGGGCACCCAATTATACTCTGTAAAATTAATACTAATACAATTGGCAGAGTGTGACCAAAGCAGCAAGGCTTTCAGGAGTAGCCACAGTGTCACTAAGACAAGCATAAGTGCTCTCAAGATATTGATAGTATTCTGAAAAGGACCAGCCACAATGAAAGGTATTAAAGTATTTAATGATAAATAATAAAACAGAAAAGAGCAGAATACTGAATACAAAAAACAACAGGGGTTCAACCACAGAGATATAAAACAATTAATACAGTTGGATAGTTTTTCACAGATGCAGAAAACAATACTAAACTATTCTCACTAAATGTTCCTAACTAAAGAATTACTGTTCCCTGACTACTTACTAAAGCAAGGCAAGCTGATGTGTGCTGAGTGTCTTACCACAGCAAAAGCCAGATGTCTCTCCTTGTCTGCATGGATGTGTGAGATATATATCCTGTCAGAAGTCTTTCCTATCAGGTTCCAAAGTGCTGCTGCTAGAGTTCCAAAGAAACAGATGCCGATTAGAGGATGACATCACCTCTGGTCACCCAACTCTGGTACAATACAATACACACACAGAGTTTGCTAAGATCTGTGGCAGCATCTGAAAGCTATAACACAATTTCAAACTTTCCACCCTTCCAGGGTTCTCTGTTAAACATACATGTTTTTTCAGTTACAACAATACAATCTAATATACATGCATACACTATTTCTGTCCAGCAGGACCTATTGTTAATGCATTATTAACACAAGTAACTTCATAAATATGAAAAGCCAAAATGTTACACCGGCAACTCATATTAATGGCTCGTTAGTAAAACCAAACAAAAAATGAGGAGCCGACACATGGCCAGGTTAAAACGTTGAACTTTTATTATCTGGTAAGTGCTTTCGCAACTCTTGGTTGCTTCTTCAAACCATCAGAAAGTTACATTGAAAAACACAGTGTAATATACTTAAAGAGAAAACAAAGAATTTAATCAAGGCTGAAACAAAACCAAAAAATTCATCGGCCTGTAACTGCCTCACATGCCCTGATATGAGCTGTCATTAAGTTACTAATACAGTCTGATGCCCCAAGGCCAATCTTTAGAACACTTTATGAAATGATTGCTCAACAAGTAGTTACAGGCCGATGAATTTTTTGGTATTGTTTTGGCCTTGATTAAATTCTTTGTTTTTACTTGTTATCACAAACCTAAGCGGAACGATAAGGTGTTTATCTTATAAGCAGTTTTTAGATCCTGCTGATATGAAGGTGATTAAACATATAGAATGGGACAGCTTTTAGTGACACATTTTAATATTGAAGCTTATTTAAAAAAGATTTGTATGCGTCCATGTTTTGTACAGAGCCCATGCATTAGGATGCGTGTGGCAAGGATGTCTTCTTATTGGACATAAAACTATTTTATATATATATATATATATATATATATATATATATATATATATATATATATATATATATATATAAACATCTGCTCTAGTTAGGCATGTCTTTTAGTTCATAGGAAAAGAATGAGTTCCGTAGTTGGAAATAGACTCTATTGGTCTATCATAGAAGAGACTTTTTATTGGTGTCTTTGTGAAACCCTTCGATTCCATTCATTAAAGTTCACAGGGAAGAGAGCAATAGTAGTGGAAAGAGATCCACTTAGCCTATCACAGAAGAGACCTTTTCACTGGTGTATGTGTGAAACCCCGTTTCCATTTGTTACAACAAAGAGCAAGTTTTTGAAATAAAGATGTTAGTCTTAAGTAGGATAAATATGAGAGAAATAGTCTGGTTAAAAAGGAGGGCTTTAGAAGTGATCCGTCTGAATGTACATCCTGGTAAAGAAGCTTAAAGCATTCATTGTGTGTATAATTATATATTACATAAGGCAAATATTGGATTCTGAGAAGTATACTTTTAAAATAGTTGTATATTAAGGAGCATTTTAATCTGGCTAGGATTGAAATGAAAAATATTTTGACATTATATGGATTTAGTTATGATCTTGCTTGATGACAAGCACACCGCACGTTTTAAGCGCATACTGAATATCACCCAATCATTTTAAGTATAACATATTCATCTTGCTAGTTTCCTACCAGTTGTGTTACTGTGAATAGTGCCTACTGATTGGATGGTAGATTTCAGGTCCTGGTTTTAATAGGACAAGGCTCTGTACAACCTTATGTGATTGGTAGGTTAGGAAGTCATGTTTAGTAATTATGCACATTTAATTTTAAACTGTTTTTTAATTGTTTCTTGCAGTTTATTGGATGTTTTGTTTGATAGTTTTAAGTATATAAGACTGCGTTTTTCAATGTGACGTTTTGATGGTCTGAAGATGCAACCAAGAGATGTGAAAGTGCTTACCAGATAATAAAAGTTCAATGTTTTAACCTGGCTGTGTGTCAGCTCATCAGTTTTTTTTGTATAACAATAGTAACTTTATAAATATATTTTTAACTCAAACATCTGTACCAATCAGTGTGATAGTCAAATGACATAAAATTCTTTACAAAACTCCAGCTAGCTATGCTGGCATATGTACACATGTGCTACCCTACTCTCCCTGGCACAAATGGCTCTACCTCATAACATCACATCTCTCCCCACTTTGAAAACTCCAGCTAGTTTTTCAAGTGACCCTGGAAAAACATTGCTTGAGAGAAATGGGCCTGTCTGGGAACACATTAACCTGTATCCTATCTAGAGAGCCCATCTGCAGTGGCATGGCTGACCCCACTACAGTGCTGTACTGTCATGTCATATGCCTCCAACCCTAGTCTCCACTTTAATAACTTGGCATTTTGCTGGCTGGCATGACATAGCCATGTTAAAGGACTGTGGTCTGTAACCACAGTGAATTTCCTTCCATACAGATAGGGCTGACATTTCTGCAGTACCCATACTATGGTTAGACATTCTTTTTCTACAGCTGCATAACATTCCTCCCTGGGTTGGAGTCTACAGGTGAGATATATAACTGGGTGCTCTTCTCCCTCTGAGGAAACCTGGCTCAGTACAGCCCCCAACTCATTGTTTGAAGCATCCACCTGCACAACAAATTCTTTGCTGTACTCTGGACTGGCTAACACAAGGGGTCCTACCAAAGCTCCTTTAAGCTTTTGAAATGCCTGCAGCTTATTATATCTAACAGAAATGAGCACAATAACCTGCTGTCCCACAGTATACTCTCGGTCTCAAGCATTCCTGTCATACCAGACCTTTTTCTGCTGTTAGGCTCCTGCCAGGTTCTCCTGGACAAAGCCCATGAGCTCCCTAAGCTTTGTCCTGAAGTTTAGGACATATGCCACAACAGACTCTTTGTGAGATTCACACTTACCCTCCCACTCATCACAAATTAAATCTAAAGGCCCCCTCAACCTGTACCAATACAGCAACTCAAAGGCTGAAAAACCTGTGGATTCCTTGGGTACCTCTCTGTATGTAAACAGCAGATGGGGCAAATATTTGTCCCACTCTCTCCTAAACTGGTCTGCAAACACCCGTAGCATGGTCTGTAGTGTAGAGTTTAACCTCTCCACAAGACCATTACTCTGGGAGTGGTAGGGGGTGGTTTTTAGGTGCCTCACCCCACAGCGCTTCCACAGACAAGCCAGCAGGTCTGACATGAAATTGGCACCTCTGTCAGTCAGTGTTTTTCATGGGAAACCGACCCTCCAGAGAATCTCTAACAAAGCATTTGCTACCTTCTCTGCCTTGATAGAGGACAGAGTCACTGCCTCAGGGTATCTGGGAGTATAATCTGCTACCACTAGGATAAACATTGTCCCTGTGGAACTTGGGGTACTCAGAGGCCCCACATTATCCATAGCTACTCTCTGAAATGGCTTCGTGTCACATGCAAAGGCATCAAAGGAGCCTTGACCTTGTCTCCTGCCTTGCCTCCTGCAGTGCCCTGTTATATCCCTTGCAATCCCAGGCCAATAAAAGTTCTGCATAATATGTCTCTTAGTACTCTTTATGCCCATATGACCTGCAAAAAGAAAGTTATGAGCTATGGCTAAAAGTGCCAGATGGCAGGCTCTGGGCACTACCAACTGCTGTATTACTTCACCCACTAGCCCTCCCTCAGGGGTCCATTTTCTATGCAGTAACCCTTTGTTCAAGTATACAGTCTCTCCTTTTCTTACAGAATCAGGTGCCTCCTTAGCTATCCCCCTCAAGCCTGGTAATGAAGGGTCCAAAAGCTGAGCCTGTCTCAATTCTATCTCTGTGACCCTTCCCAGCTCCCTTTCCACTGGAAGCCCAGTCTCTTCTGACAGTGGTGCCTCACTGTCAGCCTGGGTACTACCACTCACCTGTGCCCTTGTAGTCACGCTGTCCATGGAAACATCAGTACTTACCAGCATCTGTGGCTCACTTTCTGGCTCACTGCTTCAGGGTAGCTCTCTCCCTGAAACAGACACCTCACCAGCCCCAGTTTCAGGTGTGGGGTCTATCTGGGCCCCTCCCCGGCTACCTGACCCACATGCCTGTCTCCAATCCTGACTGCATGTAACTGCATGCACACAAGGTGCTGCATTATCAAAATCATCCCCTATCAAGACATCTGCAGAGATATCTTCAAAGACACCTACCTGCTTGCTTCCTTTTCCACCCTCCCAGTCAAGGTGAATCCTGGCCAAAGGTATTATAATGAGGTCCCTCCTAAAGTTCTGACTGGTGTGGACTGCTCAAGCAAGTACTTCTCTTCTTTAACCACTGCATGCTTCACAATGGTTATTTCAGAGGCTGTATCTCTCTTAGCAGTGGCATGTTTTCCATATACTAAGATAGGATACAAACTTTGGTGATAATTTGGTACCCCTGTTATCTCAAGAAAACCTACCTCTGGCATGCCGTTATTCCCACTTGTTGGCTACTTCACCTTTTGTTCCCCACCTTGCCTCAGTGGAAATTTGTATGCTCCATGGCCCCTCTGGTTATATTTAAAACATCTAACCCTTGATCCTGGCTATGTACCTGAACTAGTGGCTTCCCCATTACTAGTGTACTCTATTGGAGTGGTTTTGGCTGCCCACCATGGGTTCCCCCTATAACCATGTGCAGCACATGGTATCCCCTTCTTCTGCAGTGATGCCTTGCTTGCTAAGTAGAGATCTCCTTTTCTCCCCAGCTCATCTGCAGTTACACTCCTGGTCTACCAACCAGACTCTCATGTCATCAGGCAAAGTGCTAAGGGCTCGACCCTCACCAAAAATGTCTGCCAGCCCTTCAAAAATGGTGGCCTGACACCCACTCACACACCTATAAAAATAAGTGCTTAACTCAGCAATATAATCACTCACACTTTCATATGCCTTGCATCTATGCTCACAAAACATTTTTCTGTAAGCTTCAGGTGTTAACATAAAACATTCTAGTAAGCATTGTTTTACTTTATCATAGTTTAAACAATCAGTATCAGACAATTTAGAAACAGCAGTTACAGCTTTACCGTGGAGTAAGGGGGTCAGGGACTGTACCCAGACCCCTTGGTCAACATTATACTGTTTATATACTCTTTATAAACTCTTATATACTCTTTCAAATACATGAATCAAACTATCAGAATTATTACCCTCTGTAAATTGTGAAATAAATTTGCTTCTGGGTTTGGTTATTACTTTCTCCATTACATCAATGACCCTGCCAAAGAGACAGCATCTCCCTCTCATGTTGGCGTTTTTTCTAATTTTCTTCAGCCTCCAAACACTACACTCTCTCTGCTGATTCTATTTCCAAATGTTTGGCCCCCAGTTCAAGTTGCTTTAACTCCAAATGGATTTTTAAGTCCTATGAGAAAGAGGTGAACTGTCCTGTTTCTGACGACTGCCTGTCCTCATCATTAGCCTGGTTGTCTTCCGGGTTGTTGGTCCATGCTGCAGCTGTGACTAAGGTTGAAATCATTTCCTCTTTAGTCATGTTGGCATGCACCAGTCCTTTGGCTTTGTACACCTTGGCCAACTGGTTCTTCGTCAGCTTGCTATAGTCTTCTGCTGATAGCCTTGCATGCTTTTCCTGACTAAACTAAACTAACAAAAATAAATAACTGTTGTGAAAATGAAACTGTGTATGTTTACCTTGTGTCTGTTGAGAGTATACACAACTCCCGTGACAACTGCCCACTGCCTACTGAAGTTCAAATAATATCCCACCCAGCTGCCTCCAATATGTGATGGATCCCTACTCTGGGCCAGCAATCAGGGAGATTCAGTCCTCATCACTGACTCCACTGAGGGATGGTTACTAAGAGCAAAGACGGATTCACACAGTATTTTCAGATGCAGCTCCCTGTACCAAGCACAATTTCCCTTAAGAGCACACAGGGAGCATGCTCCAGTCCTGGGGCTGGACTCTCTCTCTCTCTCCAGACCCACACAGATCTCCACACTGAACACTTTGGAGCTCTGTGTCCCTGTTCCCAGTAGCTGACACACACACTTGGATATCTGAGTTTCACACACACAGACATACACACGCACACACACACACACACACACACACACACACACACACACACACACACACACACACACACACACACACACACACACACACATATATACACCTGGGAAAAGGTGGCACCAATTTACTAGCTGTGCCCCTTTCTGCCCGGACTCTGAGGTAATCAAACTGCTACCAGTCAGCTACCCTAAGGCCCTTACAAAGGGTACCTAATTATACTCTGTAAAATTAATATTAATACAATTGGTAGAGTGTGACCAAAGTAGCAAGGCTTTCAGGAATGGCCACAGTGTCACTAAAACAAGCATAAATAAAATATAAAACAGTAGCATACTGAATACAATAAACAACAAAGTTTCAACCACAGAGATATAAAAATAATAAAGTTCTATAGTTTCTCATAGATGCAGAAAACAATACTAAACTATTCTCACTAAATGTCCCTGACCAACTAAATAATTACTGTTCCCTGACTACGTATTAAAGCAAGACCAGCTGATGTGTGCTTTGTGTCTTACCATAGCAAAAGCCAGATGATGTCTCTCCTTGTCTGAGTGGATGTGTGAGATATATATCCTGTCAGAAATCTTTCCTGTCAGGTTCCAAAGTGCTGCTGCAAGAGTTTGAAAGAAACCAGAGGCTGGTAAGAGGATGACATCACCTTTGGTCACCTGACTCTGGTACAATACACACACACAGAGCTTTGAAAGCTATAATACATTTTCAAACTTTCCACTCTTCGAAGGTTCTCTGATAAACATACACATTTGATCACTTGCAACAATACAACCTAATATACATGCATACATTCTTTCTGTCCAGCAGGACCTACTGTTGATGCATTTTTAACACAAATAACTTTACAAATATATTTTATCTCAACCATCTGTACCAATAAGTGTGATAGTCAAATAACGAAAAATTCTTTACAAAACTTCAACTAGCTATACTGGCATATGTACACTGGAACTGCCGTACTCTTCCTGGCACTGATGGCACTACCTCATAACATCACAACTTGATAGACTAAAGAATCAAAAACATTGTCGTCATTGTGATTGTATCAATCTCTCATTTTCAAAGTCACTGACTTTACTGAAATGTAATTTTTTAATGCATTAGTTCCAAGAGAGATGCATCATATCTGAAAACTGTAACATGAGAAGTGTTGTTCTGCATACCTGTGTATGTCTTGTTATTCAGATATATATCATTTTTTTAGATGATTTTGTTTGATTTGGTCAGGTAGAGTATGTGAATCCATTTCAGTGTGGTAGGCCTATGCTCCTATACCAGTGGTGTAATAGGTGGGAGGTATAGACATGGAGTCACTCATGTTGATAGAAAGATGTTCCATCATGAAGAACATAGAATAGCAGCACTACACCTGTATATACTAGGCAGTGGAGGTAATATACCTGCAGATGTTTCCCTGTGAGCACCTTGTTATATTGCACATCTCATCAGAGCAAGGTTTAGATGTCAGACTGCTGTAGTGTCCCTCAGATGTTTGATTTTGTCTGATGTAATTGTTTTTTGCATCAAGTATTTCAAACTAATATTCTGTTATATAGCTCATACATTCACTTAAAGCAATTTCTGCCACTTTCTCCCCTCCCTTCCTTTGCTGCTATCCTTCTGTTTGTTATGTTGTTGCTTCCTTTTATTTTGCTATTATGTACACCAGATGCCATACAGTGCCAGTGGTTAGATCTGGTTACAGTGCCCCTCTGTGAGTTCAGCCAACCCATGGATCTGTCCCTAAGACATCTGGGGCTGCCTCTCAAGTAGCTGAACCCAGGGAGGGAGAGATGTGCCATCCTCACTCATCAGATGAGAGCATTGCTTCCCACTGGTGGTTCTGCCAGGGGTGGATGATTTGTAATCCACAGGGAGCTGGCAGAGGTAGTGGGGGAGCTGGTGGATGAGGTGGACGAGAGGATGGATACCCACATTTGCCACCTGAGAAAACTCTTCTTGTAACTATTAGAATCACACCTCTCCCCAGTCCTGCCAGAAATAGGCCAGCCAGGACCCAGTGGAGAGGGTGAACAGTGTGCTGTCTGACCTCTCCCTGGGAATGACATGGTAAGTGCAGAATAGGAGCCATACCCACCCTATCCTCCATCCTGGTGTATTCCTCCCTTTTGTGTTCATGCCTTCCCTGTTTCTCGTCCAGTCTTCCCCATCACCACGGTATTCCCTTTGTCTGACATTTCTAAATCCACTGTCCTCCCCCTTCCCTACCACCAATTCCGAGGAGTTTATCCATCTAAGTAAGTACGCTGAAGTATTCAGAGCCCTTTGAATGCCCACCAGTTTGTAGTATTCGGGCTGGTAATGTGGTTGTTGTACTGTAGGGGCGCTGTGGGGAATTCAGCATGTACTGTTGGTTCTGTATTCTCTGGTAACTTGTTGGTTCTGGGGAGATGATGACTTGCAGAAGTTGTGTGAAGAAGCATAGGTGCGCACCTGGAGGCTCTTAATAAAGAAAGGCCTTACAACTCCATAAACTGTGTGGTTTTGTTATTTCCCAGGATATAACATATTGGCGACGAGGATGGGATGCCTCCGAGTCCGCTGCGAGTAAACTGGTGAGCTGCAGTTCATGTCGGATGACGAAGAGACGGGGCCTACTGGAGTGATGTCTGGTTCCATGTTGGGGTCACTGGTTGCATACGACTGTCAGACACAGACCTGGGAGGAGTATTGTGAAGTGTTGGAACATTTTTTTTGAGGCAAACCAGATAATGGAAGCGGGTCGGAAGCGAGCCATATTGCTAAGCTCGGTGGGCAGTAAGACGTACAGTCTGATGAGGAACTTATTGAGTCCTGATAAACCAGGGGACAAATCGTTCACAGAGTTGACGAGTTTACTTCAGTCACATTATAACCCGAAGCCGAGTGCAATAGTCCAGAGGTTCAAGTTAAATTCGAGGACTAGAATGGCTAATGAAACGGTAATGGAGTATGTCGCAGTGTTGAGGGAACTGGCACAACATTGTGATTATGGGGACAGACTGACCGAAATGCTACGAGATAGGCTCATATGTGGCATTGCAGACGACCGCATACAACGCAGATTGTTAGCGGAGCCTGACTTGTCGTTTGAAAAGGCCTTGAAGTTGGCACAGGCCATAGAGACAGCGACTAAAGACATTCGTGATTTACAACAGAAAACCACGGAAGGGGTGGGAAGCAGGAGTGCGACCCCACTGCCAGTGCATAAAGTGGTCATGGAGCATAATTCACAAGGGAAGTCTGGTCAGTATGCTTGTTACAGGTGTGGAGGTGAACATCTGTCACGGAACTGTCGTTTTTTAACTGTAAAATGTCATGCTTGCGGGAAAAAGGGCCATGTAAAAAAAATGTGCCGCTCAACGCCCTCTCGGGACCAGCCGAAAAAGGGGGAGGAAAAAAGCAGTATGATGGAAAGGAAGGGAAACCGAAAAATAAAACGGCAGTATGCACACCACATGCGCAAAGTTACAGATCAACAAACCAGGGAAGCCGAAGAAGTGTTCACAATGTTTAACGTGAAAGAGGCCAGGTGGGAAAGAGTTGATCCCATTAAAACCCAGTTGGACTTAAATGGTAAAATGGTGCAGTTTGAAGTGGATACGGGGTGTAGTGTGACAGTTCTGTCAAAGGCTGAGTTGGGGAAGTTATGGCCCAGAGAAGCTCTGAAGCTGCAGGACTGTTCAGTGACTTTGAAAACCTACACGGGTGAAATAGTTCCCACGTTGGGAATGGTGAAAATGAAGGTAAAATATAAAGACCAAGTCAAAGAGTTGCCAGTCATGGTGGTAGCAGGTAAGGGACCAAACCTGCTAGGCCGGGTGTGGTTAAAGGAGCTAAACATGGACTGCCTACAGCTCCATAAGGTAGAACAGCCGGGCCTGACCTTGCAAGAGGTGCTTGAGAACAATGAAGAAGTATTCAAAGAGGAACTGGGGACCTGGGGGGGTCCACCAGCAAAGATACACGTGAAAGAAAACATAACGCCAAGATTTTACAAACCCCGTCCTGTACCATATGCGATGAAGAAGAAAGTTGAGTTTGAGTTAGAGAGACTCACTAAGCAAGGTATCATTGAACCAGTAAAGTTTGCGGAATGGGCCGCACCAATTGTTCCAGTATTAAAGCCTGATGGTACTGTACGCATATGTGGTGACTACAAGTTAACAGTGAACCAAGTCTCGAAGCTGGAGCAGTATCCCTTGCCAAAGGTGGAGGATGTGTTTGAAAAGCTGTCGGGAGGTGAAAGGTTTAGTAAACTAGACCTCAGTCAGGCATATCAACAAGTAGTGCTGGAAGAAGGGTCAAAGGCGTATGTTACCCTGAACACACACAAAGGTTTGTTCCAAGTCAATCGTTTACCTTTTGGAGTTTCCTCGAGTCCAGCTATTTTTCAGAGAATAATGGAGGGACTGGTGGCAGGAATTCCGAAGGTGGCTGTGTATTTAGACGATATCCTGTTGACGGGTAGGAACATTCGAGAGCATCTGGAGACGCTGAATGAGGTGCTGAGTCGATTGCGAGAAGCAGGTTTACAGGTGAAGCGGAGTAAATGTGCTTTCATGGCAACGGAAGCAGAATTCCTGGGCTACAAGGTGGATGCATCAGGCCTACACCCCCTGCCAAATAAAGTGGAAGCCATTCAACAGGCCCCAGCACCCACAAATGTTACAGAACTGAAAGCCTATTTAGGCTTACTCAACTATTATAACAGGTTCCTGCCAAATCTGTCAACCCTGTTAGCTCCTTTACATAAGTTGTTAAGGAAGGAGGCTCAGTGGTCGTGGAGAGAGGAACAGGACAGAGCGTTTGAACAGTCAAAGGAACTAATGCAATCTTCAGAGGTTTTGGTGCACTACGATAGTCACAAGGACTTAATTTTGTCATGTGATGCCTCACCCTATGGATTAGGGGCTGTGTTGGCACACCGGATGCCAGATGGACAAGAGAGACCCATTGGGTTCATGTCACGAACTTTGACATCAGCGGAGTCAAACTATTCCCAGATAGATAAAGAGGGTTTAGCTGTGATGTTTGGAATCAAGCGATTTCACAAATACCTCTATGGGAGGAAGTTTACTATTGGCACTGATCATAAGCCTTTGTTGTCATTATTCAACGAGATGAAAGCGGTACCGCAGATGGTTTCTCCTCGCATTCAGAGATGGGCTGTAACGTTGAGAGCTTATGAATACGAGATTGTTTATAAGCCTGGGAAACACCATAGTAATGCAGATGCACTAAGTAGGTTGCCGATGCCAGGGCATCTCCAGGAAGAGGAAGCAGAGGACCGAGTTTTGATGATGGAAGACATCACGTTGGTGTCTGCCAGAGAACTGAGTGTTTGGACACACAAAGACCCGGTGCTTGCTAGAGTGTTTCAGTGGGTCCAGCAAGGCTGGCCAGTCCAACAAACGGATCCAGTTTTTCGGCCTTATGAGGTGAGAAAAACAGAGCTGAGTGTGCAAGATGGATGCGTATTGTGGGGGGCACGAGTGATAATTCCGTCCCCAGGAAGACGGGCACTTTTACAGCAGTTGCACCAAGGTCATGTGGGCATTACCCGAATGAAGGCCTTAGCCCGAAGTTATTTTTGGTGGCCCAAGTTGGACCACGAGATTGAAGTCATTGTGAATGAGTGTAAAACATGTCAACAACATCGCAACCTGCCTGTGGCGGTGCCACTACATCCATGGGAGTGGCCGAGTAGGCCTTGGCAGAGACTTCATATAGATTATGCAGGACCTTTCATGGGGGCCATGTTTTTGATAATCATGGATGCTCATTCGAAATGGATGGATGCCTATCAAGTCAAGACACCCACTTCTCTCGTTACCATTGAATGCTTGAGGAGGAGTTTCAGTAGCCAAGGACTACCAGAGACTATTGTATCCGATAATGCTTCATGTTTCACGAGTGAAGAGTTCAAGGGTTTTCTGAGAAAAAATGGCATCGTACACATCACCTCAGCACCCTACCATGCAGCTACAAATGGTTGTGCTGAAAGGGCGGTTCAGACTTTTAAAGCAATGATGAAAAAGTCTGGAGAAGGAAGTTTGGCAGCAAAAGTATCAAGGGTGTTATTCAACTACCATATTACACCACAATCTACCACGGGTTTGTCACCTGCCGAGATGTTGCAAGGACGGAGATTGAGATCCACGTTGGATCTAGTGTATCCCAATGTCCGAGCTAAGGTGGAGGGGACCCAGTGGAGGCAAAAAGAATGTCATGATCGACGACGGAGAGAGCGAAGTTTTCTGGAGGGAGATGCAGTGATGACGCGAAATTTCAGTTATGGACCTAAGTGGATTCCAGGGTTCATTGTCAAGAGTACAGGTCCATTATCGTACCAGGTGAGGTTGAATGGAGATTTCTTAGTGAGGAGACATGTAGACCAAATTCTACGGAGCGAACAGAAGAAGGATGCCATGGAACTGCTAGCCTCGGAACTACCGTTAAGTTCGGAACAAGGGTTCGCAGTGGCAGAAGGATCGCATATCGAGGGAGACCGCCAGGACGTGGAAGGAGAGGTTCCTGAGGATCCAACTGTTCCAGGGAAGGACACACCGATACCTGAAGTGGTAACTGTGACACCGGAGTCACCTAAGGTGGTACCACTGCGCCGTTCTAAGCGTGTGCTGGTTAAACCTAGTTACTTGAAGGACTATCAATGCTAATAAAAGTACATGTATAGATTACCAGCCTACAAATAGTAGATTGTATGGTAACCAGTTAATAACTAGCCTGTTATATACAAGTAAATGATTAAATGCATTGTGGAACTTGTTCCCTAGTTTTGTTTATGTAAGACCGTATGTCTTAGCTTAAAAGGGGAGGAATGTAGTATTCGGGCTGGTAATGTGGTTGTTGTACTGTAGGGGCGCTGTGGGGAATTCAGCATGTACTGTTGGTTCTGTATTCTCTGGTAACTTGTTGGTTCTGGGGAGATGATGACTTGCAGAAGTTGTGTGAAGAAGCATAGGTGCGCACCTGGAGGCTCTTAATAAAGAAAGGCCTTACAACTCCATAAACTGTGTGGTTTTGTTATTTCCCAGGATATAACACAGTTCCTCTATTAAGTTTGTTAAATCTTCTCTAAATTTAGCAAGTTTCTTGCATTTCAAGAAGATATGCACCTAGTCCCCCATTATGTTTCTCTCACATTTCCAGCACGTTTCTTTCGCCTCAAGGAAAATCTTATATAACCTGTCCAGTGTGCAAAAATGTTTATAGATATGGGAAGTTAGCATAATGGTTACCATGTTTACCTTTCAAAGTGCAGGGTTTGATTCTTGTGTGGGATAATTGACTAGGCTTAAAATGGTCCACAAGGGCAATTAGCCTTATACTAATCTGTGAACCTAAACATTCTAAATTTTCTAGATTTTGTTGCTATTTTAGGGGTTAAATAGATATTTTCTCAATCCCATTTTCTTATTTCCATATCATTTATCTCATGCCAAACCTGATGTAGCCTATCCTTTTTCTCCCATTTATCCTTTATTTGGTTCCTGTATATCCTACTTACTAATCATTTATTAAAAGCTTATTGTGTCCTTGCTTCTGTCATTAATTTTACTAAGAATGGCTTCCAGATCTCATTCTTTTGAATTTCCCTGCCATATTTTACTAACATTTTATAAATACCTCTACATTGCATTAACTCCCTGGATTGAATTCTCATTCTCCCACAAACTTTGGGCCAGTCAAGTCTGCCCTTGGCTTCCCTCATTTGTTCCAGGTAATGACATTTCTTTTGCCTAACCTCAGGCACAGATGGGCTGCTTTATTATAGTCCTGAAGATGTGGCAGAGCTAACCCCCCCCGTCACAGGTGTCAATATCACTTTTATCCACTTCACTCTGGATCTCTTCCCACCCCATATATATTTAATTACTTCCAGTCTCACACTCTCCCATAATTTGTTTCAATGGTCATAAATAAATGCCTGTGATACACAGAATATTAATGGGACCACAGTCATTTGTCAGACTTGAATTCTTTGATCCATATGACATTCCAGTAGTTTCCACCTTAACAGTACTGTAATTTTCTGTTTTGTACGTTTCCATTTTCCACGTGTGTTTTTTGATTCTCTCATTATCAACATGCCTGGATATTTTATCTTAAAATGTCCCCATAAATGAGGATATGTTTGAACTAAGTCCCATAGCAGAGCATTGTTAACAAACAGCACATTGGTTTAATCTTTGTTAATTTTAAAATCCAATATTCTTATGAACTGTCCAAGAAGTTTAAAAACTGTAGTCATATCTTTGTCAAGGTCTGTTATATACAGAATTATATCATCAACAAACAAAGCGCCACCTTTTCTTCTTTCCCACCTTTTTCCAGCTGCTTATATCAGACTGTCTTTATTTTTAAATCACAAGTTCTAAGTAAATGGCAAAGAAAAATGGAGACAATAGACATCCTTGCCTAGTATCCCTTTTAATCTCAAAACTCCTCAGATATCATGGTATTCATCTTTATTATTGCTGTTGCTTTTGTATAAGTCTCTTGCAACAGATAAATAAGTTCCACTGGAAACCCTATTCTATACATGACTTCCCAGAGGAAACTCCAGCATACCATATTTCATTTATCTTTCTATTTCCCTGTGAATCGTATGTTTTTAGTTGTATTGTCAAATAGGTTCATAGGTAGGTACTAGGCTATTGGCCTTAGGGCCTATATAAGCCTAGCCAAAAAGGTACCCTGGCTTTGGCCACCCTGTCAAGCAGAGCCACATAGGTGATCCCCGGGGTAAATTTCCTATTTCCCATCCAGTCATCAAGATTTTTCTTGAAGAGTGCTAATGAGGAGCTTTGTTTGATATAGATAGGTAAATGAAAAGTGCTGGCAGGCAGAATATCACACGCACAAATCACTCAGTGATGGTGAAACCACAAATATTTTAATGGTAAAATCCACAAATGAACAAATATAAACGTGAGCGCTTTTGTTAAACAAGTGTTAACTTCATTAGATACCATTAAAATGCAAAACAACCATTATATACATGTAAAAACACTGTAACTGGGTAAAAAAGGGAGGGGAGCTAGCTGAGCAACACTGAGAAAGAACAAATTTACAGTGAATGGTATAAACCCCTATGTAAAAGGTAAATACAACTGCCACTCCAAGGTTGTGGTCTACATGGCCACATGTGACCAATGCCTAGCATTTTATATAGGCAAAACAGAAAGGAAACTTAATGCCAGAATCTATGAACACATCTATGCCATAAGAATGAATAATATTAATAACGTATTAGCGAGGCATACACAAGACAATACTGGCCACAATTTCAAATTTATGGCGATTGACCATGTAGACATAAGTGAAAAAAAACACTGGGGACACCAGTTAGAGTTAAAGGGTGGCACATTTTATTACAGGCTGATAAATGGCCCAGAATAAATGATAGGATGTCCATCTCACTTATATTGAAATTAAAAGCCCTAGAAAGGAATAAATTATCTTAAAACAATTTTTTAAGTATAAGCACTTTCGTATACATTAAGCTTTCGGAAATGTTTTTATATCATGTGAATATTTAATATGTGAATTTAAAATGACTTGGTTTTAACTTTTTTCTTCTTTTTTTCCTATTTATGTCTATTTATAACTTCTTATGATATAAGTATGTGACTAGTAACGTTTAATCACAAAGTCTCAATTGTATTTAAGTTGTATTAGTTTTAACTGTGATTCAGTCACCAAGAGGTTAATTAATGTTCTTTCTCAGTGTTGCTCAGCTAGCTCCCCTCCTTTTTTTACCCAATTAGAGTGTTTTTACATGTATATAATGGTTGTTTTGCATTTTAATGGTGTCTGATGAAGTTAACACTTGTTTAATGAAAGCGCTCACATTTATATTTGTTCATTTGTAGATTTTACCATTAAAATATTTGTGGTTTCACCATCACCAGAGTGATTTGTGCCTGTGATACTCTGCCTGCCAGCACTTTTCATTTATTCAGTTTGCCTGTTTTTGGATTTTTTGATATAGATAGGTAGTTTGTTCCAGAGTATGAGAAGTCTGTGGGGCAGGAATCTATCCCTCCATCATGTTCTGTTTATGTAGTGACAAGGTTTAGGTCCCTAGAGTGTGTAGCTTGGAGGGATTGGGATTTCTTTAAGTGGAGCATGTCCAACAGCTCTGGGTTTGACATAGCTTTGTATGTTAGGCAGAGATTGCCTCTGAGTAGGCGATATGCGACGGAGTAAAGCTGGAGGTTTTTGAGACGGTCTGTGTAGGACTTCTGTTTGAGGCCGGTAATCCTCTTTGTGAGGTATTTCTGCGGTCTTTCCAGTTGTTGTAGATGCCTTGTGAGGTACATACCAAAAGGGGCATTGTACTCTATAATGGGTCTAATGAGTGATGAGTAGAGGGGAACAATGACCTCTTTTTTCCTGGATGAGAAACCTTTTGTGATGAGGTGTGCCATGTAGAAGGATTTCCTGACTACTGTGGTGATGTAATTATCAAAGGAGAGACTACTGTCCACCTGTGTCCCAAGGTCTCTTATCACACTTTCGGTGTTAAATAGACTACCACCTAGGTGGTAGCTCATGGGTACAGAGTTTTTACAAAAGGGGATGACAATGCACTTTTTGGCATTGAGCTTGAGGCCATAGCTTTGACACCAGGCATCTGTCTTCGTGAGGACGTTTTGTAGGATGTCCACATCATTAGGAGTTTTGATTATGGCTCCTAGTTTGCAGTCATCTGCAAACTTCATTAGCCAAAGACCTTTGTGTTAGCCTGCACTTCAGAAAAGTAGATACCAGACAGGAGAGGACCCAGGTCTGAACCCTGTGGTACTCCACTTGTCACTGGTCTGAAGTCGGATTTGGAGTCTGCTACTTTAACAGTGTGGGTTCTGTCAGTGAGCCACTTGGCAACCCATCTTGTGACATAGGGATTTATACCTAATTTAATGAGTTTATCTATAATTCCAGAGTGAGGGATGGTGTCAAAAGCCTTGGCGAGATCTAGATAGGCTGTGTGAACCATCTTACCCTCGTTAACGGCTTTGGTGACTGCTTCAAAGAAGTCTATCATGTTTAGGAGACATGATCTGCCTTTTACAAACCCAAACTGGGTGGGTCCAGAGTTTGGAGATTATCAATGTCTTTGTGTACAAGATCCATGATGATATGTTCCATGGCCTTGCAGACCAGGCTCATTAGGCTAATGGGGCAGTAGTTCCCGGGGTCCATGGTGGCTCCCCCTTTGTGGAGTGGGATAACCGTTGCTGTGCACCATTCAGTGGGCACAAAGCTTGAGCTGAGGCTATGATTGAACATGGTGCTTAGGTAGGGTGCCAATTCATTCTGCAGTTCATGTAGAACACAGCCTGGGATGTTGTCTGGTCCCATGGATGCTGTGTTCTTGGCTTTGGAGAGTGTGTTTTTACCTGTGCAGCTGTGATTACAGGAACTTTGCATTCTTCCAGTATATAGATGGCCCTTTAGGGACTGAGAGAGGGGTAAAGTTAGCACTGAACCTATCTGCCAAGATGTTGGCAATATCAGTTGTTTCTGTATATTTAGTGCCATTGTGCTGTAACTCAGAGCAGATCTGAGTGTTGCCATTGAGATTCTTGACATAGCTATAGAATGCTTTGTGGTTGTCTTTAGAATCAGTGGCAATTTTGTTTTTGTAACTAGCTTTGGAGGATTTTTTGAGGGATCTCAGCTTCTTACTGAGGCTG
Organism: Protopterus annectens; assembly: GCF_019279795.1. Taxonomy (NCBI): domain Eukaryota; kingdom Metazoa; phylum Chordata; order Ceratodontiformes; family Protopteridae; genus Protopterus; species Protopterus annectens. Next base: position 720,485,180 of record NC_056741.1, on the reverse strand, counting down.
ACCAGGGAGTTCCTCCAATCATGGGATTTCACTCTTTTTTTGCAACAGTTTCTTTCATCTGTTGTAGAGTTTGTTTATGGCAGGGGACCACCAGATTAGCTTCCTTTTTTTGGAGGATTGCATCTTGGTTCTGTTAGGGATAGCACGATCCATGCACTTGTATAAGTGCTTATAAAGTGCATTTGTGTAGGATTCAGCAGTCGTACCACTATTGTCCATCTGCATGGGTGTCATGAAGTTTGACACTTCTGTCTTAAGAAGCATGAAGTTAGCATTGGAGAATTTTTTTATGGTGGTTTTCCTAATGGGGGAGTGGGATGTGGATGTCTAGGGTAATTAGCTTGTGGTCGGATCTGACCCACGAGGAATTGACTTCTGGTGTGGAACACTGGTCGCCCATGTTGGTAATGACCAGGTCTAGGATATTACTGCCCCTGTTGGGGATGTGGATAAGTTGATCCAAGGCATTGGAATTTATGAATTCCAGAAAACGTTGAGCAAAAGAGTTAGTACACGAGTAGTTTTCCCAGTTAATGGTGGGATAGTTGAAATTGCCCATTATTAGGTTGTTGGGTTGTACCCTAATATTTTCCAGTGTATCAAGAAATGAGGAGTGGGAATCCTGGGGCATGGTGGAGGATCTGTAGCAAGTTACAATTTGGATTGTGGTCTTGCCCAGAGTTAGTTGCACTTGGATAATCTCGGATGCATTATGCTGAGCAACTAGCCTGGAGGTGTGGATATCCTTAATGAATATGGACACACCTCCGCCTTTAGTGTTTCAGTCCAGGTCTGCCTATCTTTAATACACCCACACTGATCTTCCTCTATTAATTTTGAGGGAATTGCTTGAATTCTTTTTGTTGTTATTGAAATAAATATTTTGTAAGCATAGTTTAAAACTGAAATTGGCCTGTAAAACCCTGGACTACAGGGGTCTTTCCACTCATTTAATATTATTGTTATTACTATCACTTTCTACCACAGTTTTGGACACTTTGAGTTAATGCCATATTCATTAATTTAAGCCATATTTGAATTACTGCTAATTTAAAGCTTTTCCACGTTTCAGTAGGCAGATCATCCCATCCTGTTGTCTTTTCCATCACTTGCTCTTGAATTTGATCCTCTTTTTCTTGCTGATCAATGAGTTCAATCAAAATGTTTGCTCTCTTCAACTCCCTCACAGTTGCTGCTGTCTGACTATACAAATTCCTATACTTTTTTTTAAACATTTGCCTATTTCTCTTGCTTCTCATGCAATTCTTCCCATATGTGAGTCCCTGAATTTGAAAATGCTTCTCTGTTTTCTGTTGTCTCATTCTGCAAGCTAAGTACTTCTGCTGTTTAGGGGCATTAACAAAGTATTGTATTTTGGTAACTAATTGTCTTTGTTTCAGAGGATCTTTTTAGTAGAATTCTCCATGCTTGTTTGAGCTATTTCATCTCTTTCAGTTAATCTGCCCTAAGATGTCCATGTTCTTCTTGTAGCTCTAATTTTTTTCTAGTCTCTATCTTTTCTTCTCCTCTTTTGCCTTCCTTCCAAGTGTCCTCATACTTTTCTTCAGTACTTCTTTTTAGGTCCTATAATTCTCCCACATATCTTTCGCTCCTCTCTTCTTCCATTACAGATTTATTCAACTTTCCCTCTAGTAAATATATATATATATATTTTTTTTTTTTTTGCATGTTGCTGAGCCATCCCAATTGCAGCCTCCAATGTCTATCACACTTTCCTTTCCCCAATGCTACTAACTCTATTTTAATGGGTACATGATGTGTCAATAATACTGGCTATGTCTGCATTTTATGTAGTGCAAGTCCATGTTCTCTTGTTATACAAAACCTATCCAACTATGAATGAATTCCATATTGTATAGATTTACGTGTAACCATTTTGGGTTCCTATTACGTGATCAAACTTCAACAAGTTCGAAGCTTATATGGTTGAAACCATATAGTCGAACTTGCTGAAGTTCGAACACAGAAAAAAAAAATAAAAGATGCAGCGGTAAACTAACTGTTGCAAGCATGGAGGCACACCCCCCTGCACCCCCCACACCCTCTGACAGGGAAAAAGTAGGAAGTAGGAGGAATAAGAGACTAGGTGTAGAAAATGGAAGAGAGTGGCTCTTTGTAGAAATTTAATCAGGTGTCAAGCAATCAATGCAACACCATAAAAAATATTTCTGATATGTACTCATACAAAAAGTGGTGTAAATTCAATAAAGCTTACATGGTGATTTTTTCCATGTTCACATTGCGGCATGATGCGAACACAGGCACAGCGGATTTTACATTCAGTAAACTCTGTGTAGGGGCCCGCAAGCATGCACATTCATGCGCATCAATGGAAAGTTTCGTGGAATGCAAAGTTTGGCATAAGTAGCTGCATTTATGCTAAGGGAGCAAACCAACACAGTGGAGTGATCCAACAAATGTACACACAACCGTGTACACTCGGTGTCCGTGTTGAAAGTGTATGTGAAAATTGTTCACGTACAGGAGCCTACATGGAAGCAATAGCATACAGAAGCCCTGAAATATGCACAAAATTCCCATAAAAATGTAAAAACAGTTATTTACTGGCTGTGGATGTCCAAAAGTATCAGGAATATGTGCAAAATGACTATAAATATTATTATTTTTATTTTAGCACAAACTTGCTCAATCCAAACATTTTAAAAACAATAAAACAAATGTAATTTAAAAAGTTTGTATGATATATTGTCACAACAATTGCAGTAACACCCTGTATTTTATCTTTGTTGCCCAACTTACATGGCTACTATCTGTGTAGTTTCCAGGCTGTCAACATGGTTATTATCTAAATGATGTAAAAAATGAGTGGATTTATTGAATCAGAAAAAGCAGGGACCATGTAGGGCTGTGCATTCCATGTAAGCTCCTACATTGTGTGTGCTTTCCATGGATGAGAATGTCTGAGCATCACACAAACCCGGTAATCAGGGTTGTGCACCACTAATCCCCTCTAGTCCTGTGACGATCACTGTTAGGGGTTGGACTAGGGTTGGACTAGGGTGCAGATAGCCTTGAGTTCAAGTACAGGCGACGGCAACTTATAATCATACTGTGCTAACATTGTAGGTCATACAAATGAAGTGCAATTATCAATAATTACTGTATTCTGCACATATCATGACAATAGGGATGATATTATTAAATGTTTTACATGATTTGGTATCATTATGCATAGTTGCACTCTGCTGCCCATCACTGCACAGAGCACAACAATGTGCAATGCAGCAGGAGTTCTAAATCCTGTCAATGATATCTTAAGCAGTTGAATGTCATGTAAAGCAGCCAATACCAGATGGTGGTCCTAATCAAGAAATGTATAAAGTATGCATACAGCCTACAGTCTTATTTTCCCTCAGTACTTCAACACCATTGGAGTAGAGAATTGGAACTTTTAGCTGACATAATGCTAGGGGCTTCTGCAGCTATTCTACATCTGTATGTCCCTAAGGCTGAAGTCAATGCTGCTGGTGCTGATGAAAGTAGGTTCAGGTCAAGGAGAAGAGTGTTCAGGCCTAGGATTACCTACCAAGTGCTACATGAGCTGGAAATTGTATGGCACTCCAGGGTGGATAGGGACACATTACATGAACTCTGTGAGCTCTGCTGGTCTCAACTCAAAGCCAGAGCCAACCAAGGAGAACCCATCCCAGTGGAAACTAAGGTATGTGTATCCCTTAGAATATTAACTACAGGTACTATTCAAAGATGAACTGGGGACATGATGGGAGTGTCACAGGCATCAGCATCCAGGGTACCCCACCAGTTCCTGGATGTTATGTTTATAGGTACCAGTGAACACATATATTTTCCCCTCACTGCTGAGAAGTGGACCGCAATATGCAAAACTTCTGTTGTGTAGCACACTACCCTGAAGTACTGGGTGCCGTACATTGCACTCATGTACACATCAAGGCACCACGTGGTGTGCAGGGCAAAATCTACATTAACCACAAGGGATACCACTCCATCAACTGCCAAGTCTTGTGCAATGCCCAGGGGATTATCTTGAATGTGTGTGCTGGCAATCCTGGCAGTTATCATGACTCCCACATCTGGCACACATCACAGCTGCACCAGATGTTTGCTAGGAGAGACATCCCACAGGGCAATTTACTGGGGGATGCTAGCTATGCTGTGGGACTGCAGATGATGACACCCATCAGAAATGCACATACACCCATGGAAGAACACCATAATGAGGCACACGTGCAAACTAGGAACATCATAGACCATGTGTTTGGGCTTCTGAAGTCAAGGATCTGGTGCCTAGATATATCTGGTGGAACCTTGCAGTATATTCCAAGCACATCTACACACATTTTCACAGTTTGTGCTATGCTGCACAATGTGGTCCTGTGGAAACAGCTGCAGCAGAATCAACAAGGGGAACAGGCAGACATCCCCCCACCAATGCTTAGGTCACCACAGCTACAGAAGGACTCGGAGGAGGAACTCCCAGCTGCTGTCCCTGTAGGTAGACATAAGTATGCCCTTGCTTTGGCTAAGAGACAATGCATAGCACATTCACTGACCACCTAGGGTCTAACACCTTCCTCTTACTCACATGCATGTATTAAAATTGATGTCAGGCAACTCACACAACGTTTATCCATACATGTATTGGCTGTGTACTGCTTGCATCAGACAGTCAGCCCTGAACTAATGCTGTGTCAGCCAATGCATATGCAAAGTAACGCCTGAACCTAGACTGTAGTGTTGAGCACTTTTATTACATATCCTTGTATATGTCTTACCTTGTTATAGTATGCAAATACATAGTGGTGCTTTTGTAGATGACTTAAGTTAACATGCAAGTACATACACTTATATTACTAAAATGTTACCATATGAAATTGTTATGCATCAGGCATGAAACACTCACAGAGTCCAACCACAGCTGAATACTGTTACATCATTTAAAAGAGAAGTTAGGGATTGACTCCAGTCCATTGTTGTGTCTGACTTCAGGCTTCTTTGTATCCTGACAGTAAATTTATTTGCCCCTCCCCACCCACAACCACAGGTTTGTATGACTATGAGTTGTATAGTTATACTCATATGTTTGACAGGAGTTGTGTCTTCTAACTGGTATGTGTCCAAATGTAAGTCAGAGAAGTACTTGTACAATATAGTGTGCATGGTTTGATAGCAGTGTACAGTTTTTATGAAGGTGATGTGTGAGGAATGACCCCAGTTTAGAAAGCAGCTGCTGTCTCCAAAAGACTAAGGCAGCCATCCTGCTTGATGAAACTTTAATGGTGTTTTGGGTTCTAATCCTGATATAAGTTGAAGTTTAGGAGGTGTTTTTGCTACATTTTGTGTTTTGTAGAGACGGTGACTCTGTGTCCCATAACATTTTAATCTTTATATATTTAGTAAACATTTGCACAATGCGTTGCATGCTGAAAACAGTTCTAATAATGCTGAAATATTTTTTGTTAAGTACAAAACTGCAGAACAAGGAAATATGCAGATAATAGTTATACATTGCTGTAGCAATTGTGAAATCATGGCCTGGAGTACTGACAGGAGTGGGCTGCACTAAGATGTATACATTACATAATAGGAAGAGTGGATGTTAGCAATGTGCTACACTTCTGTGCACTGCTTATCAGTGCAAAAGCAGGTACAAGAGTGAATAGTGAAATGTCCATGTGTGTACACTTAATGCAATACTCATTGCATTTTTGCTATGCCTATCATAGCTCTAAACTGTCAAGATTTATGAAAAATGTCCATTTTTTCAATAATATTTGTAGTCTGTTCCCCATAAAATGTTGGTTTATACAACATTATTGCTAAATCATTGTGAATTACATCAGAAAATAATGACATACATTTCATTTATGATGTCATACCCTTCAGAAAATGCATGCTAATGCAAAACCTGTCATTCCATCAACATTGCAGGTTTGTAAGGGCAATTTGTCAGCATTCACCATATTAATTATGACTTTGTACAGATTTCATGTGCTATGAGGTTGAGAGGTATGCTAACTATTACATCACATACATAGATCTCTGTTCTTACTGTTCTATACTTCCAGGATGTGGAAACACTGCATATGAAGGGCACAGTGTAACTATCTGTACAGACAGTTAATAAACATCCATATCCATTTCCTCACAACCAACCTCAACAACAATCAGCACAACCATGGGATCTCCTTTTCTATAATGCATACATCTAACACAAAACAAAGGTGTAATGTATAATGTTGTGTGCTCCCTCATGGACATGGTTATAAAGTTGTGCTCACAGGCTTGCACTGCCAAAGGAAAAAATCCAAATATGCTCAATAAGTGACTTGTGCTGTTACACTGCTATGGCTTCTAAACAGCATACTACTGTTAGTGTACTAGCCTCCAATGATACTAAGGAGTAATGTGCCTATGCAGGCCTCCCAAGCTGGTGTTCCATACATTCCTTGATGATGTAATCTACTGTAAGTTCACACTATGTTGTATGAAAATAAGACTTGTAGTGGTGCTTAAGTTAAAAACTGTGTTCATTAGTCTGTGCACTTAGGTGGGGTTAGGTTCTCACTATAGTTGTGTGTGTGTATGTGTGTGTGTGTGTGTGTGTGTGTGTGTGTGTGTGTGTGTGTGTGTGGCTCCATAAAAATATTGGAAGTGGGAGTCCAACACTGCCTTGGAAACTGTCATGGTTTTGCAGTGCTTTTGTGCTTGCAAAAAACATCCATGTCTAGCAGTCCTCCATTCTCCTGTCCCCCACAGGGCCTGCTGATGCCATTTACTATAAGATCACTGCAGTCATGTTAAAGTTAGACTTGTGGTGTGGCATGTGCAGTAAGTACTGTGTTCTCAAGTCTGTAAACCTGGAGAGGTATGGGGTTCTAATCTCACTACAGCTAACTTGGTGTGTCTGTCTCCATTAAGAAGAATGTGTGTGTGTGTGTGTGTGTGTGTGTGTGTGTGTGTGTGCGTGTGTGTGTGTGTGCGTGTGTGTGTGTGTGTGTGAAAAAACTGCTGGTAGACATTATATAGATCAGTTTACCACAGCATGTGGTACACTGTCCTAATGTCTTCAAAAGTCACTGCTGATGTCATCAGCTACATCTGATTATTGGATACATATTGCTCACAGCAGGCCATGGGCACACAATGGCCTGGCAGACAGGTAGCTGTCACCTCATGCAATATAAGACAGAGAACAGCGACACTCCTTTCATGCTATGCACAAACATCATGACATCTCTTTGCAGTGGTGATGGACAAGTTGACACAGGAGATCACACAGGGGTCCCCATGGACTATGACCTTTGCATATGATATTGTGATCAGGGAACATGTGTAGGAGACCCTGGAGAGGCAAAGTTATGCTATACATTGTTGAGTAATGAATGGATAAGGACTAAGACAGAATATATGTCTGTGAATAAGAGGGAGGATAGATGAATGGTGAGACTGCAGGAAGTGCAGTTGGCAAAGGTGTAAAATATTAAATACTTGAGAGCTAAAGTACACAGTAACACTGAGTGTGAAAAGGAGGTGAAGAAGACAGTGCTTGCATGGTTGAGTGGGTGTAAAGACTGTCAGGATTGATTTGTGACAGATGGGTACCAATAACAATGAAAGGGAAGATCTACAACAGTGTATTGAGAACAGCTATGTGATATGGTTTGGTGACAGTAGCACTGAGAAAAATACAGGAGTCATAACAGGAGCTGGAAGAGTTCCAGATTTTAGGATCTGCATTGGTTGTGCTGAGGATGGATAGGATTAGTAATCAGTATACAACAGTGTCAGCACAAGGTTCTACAGTTTGGACACAAATCCAGAGAGGTGAGATTGCATTGCTTTGGGCACGTGCATAGGAGGGATGCTGGGTATATTTGGGGAAGGATGCTGAGGATGGAGCTGGCACATAGGATAAAAACAGTAAGGCCTAATATTAGGTTCATCGATGTGGTGACCGAGGTTGTTGTGACAGAACAGGATGCAGAGGAAAGGAGGAACTGGAAGCAGATGATGTGCTGTGGCCAACCATCAAGGCAGTAGCCAAAAGAATAAGAATATTAGGATGACATCTGTTTTTATAGGAATTAGACCTGTACACTTCTGGCAAGTGTGTACAGTAGGAGTCAGTATTTGAAGGTTAGTGTTTCTGGACCTAGTATAGGCTTTAACAGTGTTTTCTTGGATTAGCTGCTCTGTTGTTGTGTATGTGCAAGCACCTTAACACTTTTCCCACTTACGTACAGAAATTACAATATTATTTTCAAATAGTCTCAGCTGCTGCTATGTTGCAGAGCAGATCAACAGTTCTAGCTAGCTGTTATACCTTCTGTTACATAACAAGCAGCACATAAAACACCCACAGATCAATGACAGAACTATAGATCCACCTTAAGAATAACCTCAGAATGTACACACCATAGGTTACTCCCCAGAAAATACCACTCAGACCACATATACCCCTCCTATTAGCCTTCTCTATGCAGATACCAGGTTAGCCTTCTCTATGCAGATACCAGGTTCAAACCTTTCATCCTCACTTATCAGTTTCCGTCTTTTCCCCCTGCAAGACTAGTTGACATGATTTTATTCACCAATGCATATAATGCTTCACGTGGATAATTATAGGAGGACAAACTCACTTGCACAAACATAAGTGGATTTTGCAAACTGAAATGGCATGGAAGAAATAGTGCACCACCCACAAGGGTCTGTGAAATATCAGAGCTGTTCATCAACAATATGACTGAACAATGTTAAGGCACATGTGTAGTGCCTGCACTGTTAATCCAACCATAACACAGTATATGTACAGATTGGAATACCTAATGAACTCCCTAAGGGAGGACCCAGGTTCAAAAACATCATCTAAGTTAACTACATCTTCCTAAGGGATGGGATACTCAATGTCCAAGCTCAGCTTTCCACAAATGACATTGACAGTTGGGGTAAGTTACATCCTGATGCCTTGTCTGCAAATCTACACAAATATATACACACAGCCATGCCGGATATGCTCTAAGACAGATCTGCTAGGAAATACAATCTATATTAGTGGATGTTTGTCATTACTACATTCTACAGTAAGTGACAGAAGCTGCTGTTTACAAATACATGTACAAAATGGTCTGGGAAGCCCACTCACCTCAGTGCACTCTAAACAATGAGACACCTTGAAGAAGCCTCATATAGCAACTATGCTAATAAGTAATGACACATATCCAGGCATAACCATAGGCCTGCCATCATTTACATCTGCAAAATAAAATATATCACTCAAATGTATATTGAAGTAATTCTAGATGGTATTGCACACACTGACCCACTGAAAATTATACACCCGCTAGCAGGCACAGGTGGCTGTGAGTGTTTCCCTTCACAACACCAAGCTTATTACATGTTTGCACCATCACCTCCAAACCATGGTATCTGCAAAAAGCAAGTTATCACTGCTCACTCCAATATGTGGAACACAGAATCCACTGTGCCAGATGACATTCTAGCCTGTGTTCTTCATGTGCTGCAACAGTGAGCTACTGTACTAGGCACCATATTCATCAACAGTCTGAGTACTGCAGTTGTCCACAATGAATGGACTACAGCAACCATTTCCCAACAACACAATGTAGGATAGGGAACATACAAATAGAATTATACTCCCATAATTGTATTCAATGTTTACTTTAAGGCAATGGAAACCATATGCATGCATCTCACACAAAAGGACATAGGTGACCTCCAAACAGTACATCTGTCACAGTTATCTACTGTTATGGTTATCCTGTACCTGCAAAAATTGTGTGAAATCCAGACTGTGAGCAGAGACATATACAAGGCTGTGCACTCACCCTATCTTTCCTTGGTCAGGCACTTCAGTGGTATCCAACATTTGTTCCCAATGAAAAATTAGCCAAGGTGAATATCACACCTTCTGTTAACAGGGGGGGTTGCAAATTGGATCACAGACCAACAATACTCAGTCAAAGTGGGAGACCTCACCTCAAGCAGCTGACCTGTCGCTTGTGTGGTAACAGATGTGTCAGTGCTGTCTCTCCTCTTGTTTGCCATATGCATATCAAAAGTCTGAAAAGAAAGCAGAGGATGTGTGGCAAAAATTCTTTGTGCCATTAGTGACTGCTGACAAAGCCATGGGTGCTACAACTGCACATACATGCATCACCATACCCTGTGTTAATATATGTTTCTGCTTATTTAAAAAAACACCAGAGTACAGTATACCCCAATTATGCATTAATATATCTTGAAACACATGTCGACTGACAAATGTGTGTACTGTGGGGAGGAAGGCATCCTCTATCCTATATCTGATTAGGGAAGGTATTACATCAGTAAAAACTGTATCAGTCCCCATATACTCATCCATTATCTGCCCTATTAATGTATATAATCCTCCCTTTGATAAGTGTTGTCCCAGACACCTGCAGAAGTTGAAAGACATCAGAGAATCTCCAACATGTCTCTTCTGTGGGTAGAATGAAGTAGCTGTCAGTGTATGCAGTATCAGATATAAAGCTTTGAGCCAGAATACTGAAGCATTACATGCCCGTCTTGGGGGCAAATGAGATGAATATGCTGCACATCCATAAGTCATATGAGACTACAGCCACCTGTTCCAGGGACCTCAATGTACACATAGGACATGCTGGGTAAACACATACATGTCTCAAAGTGTGTCACTCATCTGCATTAGGATTCCAGTTGTATGTCATGCAGAGCACATTCATAAACCTGTTTGAGCACAGGCTGGCAGACCTGATGTGAACATGTTATCTGCCATGGATCACTGCTAATTCTATGCTGGACATGGGTGGTCCTTTCTGTAGGAATTATGGGCATGCATTATACATTCCATTGCATATCATATTGTGATGTATCAGCTACAGTTCTAAACACTATCAGGACAATACCCTTGTTACAGTCTATTAACTTCTAAACATATGGTGATGTGCATGAAAAAAAGCAAAACATTATACTGTATTACTGATGTAAGCTTTGTCTGCAGTGCTGACATACAATTCAGAGCTCAGAATTCGATGAGGTGACTTTGGACATGCACACATAAGTTAGCACTAAACAATCCTAAAAAAGAGGGTTAGATATATTAATGAGACACGTCATTGACTGACTTCGCAAGCTTTACAAAAGCAGCAACTAGAAAGTAGAGGAATTATTATGCTAGCAATTGTCTAACTGGCTAACTACAATATAACTGACAGTTACAATAATCAGGACAACAGCACAAATAGACATATGAAATACATATTAAATGTAGGTAGCCACCCTGTGCATCAAACATATACCTTTAGATTCCCTGAAGCCAAAGAATAGACAACAGGGATGTGGCACAGTCATCATTTGCACAGGGTGGTTTGTGGGGATGCAGGAGGCCAAGGCTGACACAAAAGGTTAGTGAGTGTGTGCGTGAGTCAGTAAGGGCAGCAGCCAACAGGGAACATGTAAATGTAGCATTTGCATTCATAGGTGCACTCAATGTGTCATTGGTGTGTGAGTGTCTGCATGAACACAGCCAAGCTCATTGCTAGCCCTAAGAGTCTGTATGTCAGACAGCTGTGAGCCATGCATGGTAGAGCTGACAGTTCATTGTCTCCCCTGAACACAAGAACTGGCTCTGCCAGGAGTTGAACTGTCACCTCCACATCCAAGGTAAAATGGTGTGCTACTACCTGAGGATGCCTGATGTCTGCTGGATGTCCTCCCTTCATGAGAATGGCCAGGACCATGAACCCATGGCCTGCTATGTCTGGGTGTGGACAGCACACTCTCTGATGGAGCAGCAGATGTACTGTCACTATGGGAGGTTGATCGGGCACAGCCCCGTTGGCTGTCAGCAGATGTAGTTGCTGACCTACTCCCATGAGGTCGACATTTCCCTCCCATCAGACGTTCCAGCACAGACAATGTGTGTTCCATGACAGATGCTATGCGCTCTCTCACAACCACATCCTATTGATACGTATTATTGAACTGATCTAGTGCATCAACAACATGGTGGAGGCAATCACGGATGTCAGACTGTGCTGCATCTAAAACCTTGAGCATTCTCCTGGAGTGATGTTCTGAATGTGCCCGTGCCTCCATTATAGCCCTAAACATACATCAAGTGACACGTGAAGACACACATGCACCAGGTGGTGGAGGGACAGCAGGCCTCTGATGAGCACCCCTATCAATCTGCCTGTGTAGCAATTTTCCAACAGTTAGGCTACAGACAGTGTCAACAGGCACTGAAGCCATGCCATGGAAGCCACACTTCCTTGGTCTATGTTCTCGCCCTCCAACTGTTCAATATGCATGGCCTCAGTGGACTGGGTATGCCTAGACATACTGGCTGTATCCAAGGATCCTGAGTATGGCTGCTGGATGTCAGCTTCTTTGTCAGATTCAGCCTCTGCAACACCCGACAGTGCCTCACTGTGGCCGCCATCATCAGACTCTGATGAGACACTGACATCAGATGACACAGGGGACACAGAACTACTGCCATGTTCACCTGTGATTAAAAAAAAAGGATGGCATTAATACCTGCACTAGTATATGGTACTTTACACTGCTGTCACTATTACAGACATTTAAACCTGTCAGCCACTTACAGTAAGAAATGTGGACAAAGCCATATATAGTGGTTATACAAAGGCTAAAGAATATTGACAAATGTTACATAATATGCTCCTACAAACATATCCAACTGATGGAATAACTGGTTTTGCTTCATCATGATATATCTCAAGGGTATGCAGTTTGAATGTGGAATCTGTGTCATATAATTTAATGTTTGCTATCATTACCAACTTCACAGTAATCGGACATTCAGTTACCATGATCTGAAATACAGGCTGGCAAGATGATTACCAAACTGTGACATCCAGAAAAGGTCTGTGCAGTAAATAGTTATACAAACACAGTACTGAAATGCATACAGCAGGCCTAAGAGGACAGTATAGCAGATATGGTGGGATAGATAGGTTTACCATCACAATTTCGAAAATGTTTTGTGTAAGTAATGACTTACTCGAAAAACATTGTCGAAATTTACATTAGTGAATGATCACAGGAACGAATCAAAAAAATCTCAACAATTCGAACTGTTGACATTTTTTTTAACTTACCTCAACATCTGGTGCCATTCAAAACACGTTTTGCAGAGAGGGCAAGCCTCCTGCACCCCCAGAACCTCGCTAATTATATATACTAACTCCGAGGATGCACTATAGTGAAGGAATGGGTAGATGTCCTGATCCCCACTGTAGTGCGATCTCCACTCAGAATGTCGAACTCATAAAAGTGTAAATGCACACTGGCATTCACTCTTTTGTATCTTTGGCATCTTTTGATTCGCTAATACAAACTATTGAAAACATTCTTTCACACACCTGCCATCACAGATGTGCAGCTCGACAATATGATGGTAAACCGAATATATGTATATACAGTAGAGAAAAAACATAGTCCACTTTGCTGTAGCTCATGCACATTGAATCCCTGATGGTCCTAGGAAAAGTAAAGGAAGATATAATGGCAACTGCATCACACATTTAACTGTACAACAAGGGTTAATGCCTTTACTCTTCTATATGTACACTCAAATAGATGTTATCAGGAATGTGGCTAACATACTTTACATGAGCATAACACTGCAGCTAAAGAGAGTAGTCTAAATCTCAAATGCTGCTCTGTTGCCTCGCTCCAATGCCTGACCCTGAGTCAGCACAGCACTATTTTACCTCTTATCTTATCGCCCGAAAACCCCCAAACATACAAAAAAACCAAGATATACCATATTCGAGACCATCACACCACAACACCAAGAAACCAGCAATACGCCACATTCATCAAAGACACCTGTTCTGCAATTAACACACCATAGGCAAGAGACTGTTTCACCCATAAATAGCATAGGCCCCACCAGAACACTAGCTCACCTCAATGTACTGGGAAACCCTGAAAACAATGTAAGGGATAAACCTCACCATACCTACCTGAAAACACTAACTTCATAGACCCACTACAACACATGGAACTGGAACAACACCCCTCAAAAGTTCCTGGAATTCATAAACTCAAATGCCATGGAACAACAAACTTCTCCAAATTCAACAACGAACAATAAGCAAGAACTCATCTTCTAACATCACAATCAATGTTTCAACTTGATCTCATCCCCACGAACTGGGAAATCAGATCACCAAACTAATCAACAATACCCTCATCTCACCCACCCCATCACAAACCCCACTCACTTAAAAATATATCCATAAAAAAACTTCAACAAAGGCACCTAAAGAGAACTTCAAAACTGGTGGTCTCCTTTAAGGCCCCGAGCAACGGCCTTCAGTGTTACAACCCAACATCTCTCCTATAAATGCCACAGGACTGCACCTGCAGACTTGCATGGATAAAAGCAACCTCAAGGAGCTAAAAGACCAAAGGTACCAACAAAAGCCACAAAAGAAAAGGGAGCTAAAACAAAAGCGAGGACTCTACAACAAAAGGAAAAAAAACTTAAAAAGGAGAAAAAAAGTGGAAAACTAAGACAAAAAAAATAATCGCAATAAAAAAAGACAGATCAGCAAACTAAAAGAAAAAAAAAAAGACCATCATAGAAAAAAATCATAAGGCCAAAAAAGCATGGCTAAAAACTCTTATTAACAATCCAAATATGCTCAGAAAAAGTTCAAATAGAAAAAAAGGGAGAAACAATGAGCAGACATCTACCCAACTACAGGCTCATTGACAGGGGTGCAAACTTCTCCCAGCAAACCCAAGGAGAGAGAAATATGAGAACCCAAGCACCCCCAACCTCCAGCCGCAACAACAGTCTCCAAACTCCTCCTGCAAACTGCCCCAGCTATCTGCCAAAAAGCAAAAACCCCTGATCCCTCCACAGCCCCGCTGCCACCTCCACGAACACGAAAACAAACAGCTACACCGGCCTTTATCAGCCTGTTTTCTCAGAGGGACACCGCACTGCAACTGTGGTCTGTGGCGCACTGCAACTGTGGTCCCACTTGTGCCTCCATGCCCACCAGCAAATGGATTACGGCGCGCATTAGCAAGCCATGGAAAATAAAAAAATGGAGAGGATGTATCGGACCTCTTAAAATAAGACAGAGGGAATTTCCATCCCAGTTTGGATTGCCATCATAGCTTTTTCATTACTTAAGGCACTTCTAAACTTGGTTGACTTTTTGAAACAGTCACCAGAAGCCATTACCAGCTTAAGGCCTGCCATACAGCCTGAACCGATCTGATACAATACCGATACAATACCCCATTGATAAAAATACATCAGCTTAAATGTTAACCCATACATCACAAGAATACATGGTGGCTGGTGACAAGATGGGTTGCAAACTGGTTACAGGCACAGGCAGTCAGGTGCCATGTTCAAAACACTGCCTCAGGACTCAACCCCTGGGCTCAGCTTGTTCCTGGGGTCTACTTTTGGCTCACAAGCAAACAGTACAGTGAAATACAACAAAGGAGTTTGCTGATGACAAACTGGACAGACTTTAAGCTAGGCCAACTGTAGAAGTAGAAACACAGTCTTGACTCAGAAGGTCCTGACAGAAATGGATAACTGGTGCCAGAGCCATGGCCCTAAGTTAAATGCCAAAAAAATGTTAAAAAAGAATAAAACCTAGGGGCTGGGAACCCTATAGGCAACCTAGGCTACCTCCAAAAAGAACTGATCATCACCGGGGACCCAGGGACCCAGGGACCTAGGGTAGCGACACAAATGTATTCCGTAGTTTCGACATAGCAAGTAACTATTTAGACACACCCTCATCTGGGACAATGTTCTCATCTAGGGAGGTCAGGGTCTCCATCTCACTCTCATCCATCATCACAATGATTGAGTACAATGCCCCTGATATTGACAATGACCCCCCGCGCAGCTGACACTTGCTGGACCACTCAAGTTCCTCACCAAAAGGATAACAGGTCTCAAACATCTGTCCTATGCTGAACGACAAGACTGACTGAAGTACTCAGCCAACTCAACTCAGCTCTCAGAGGCGAAGCCCCCTTCTGCCAAGGCAAAAGGCCATGTCAAGCCATGATGAATATGCAAAATAATCAAAAATCTAGATCAAAAAAACAGGGCGAAGGACTTAGACTTAAAGGGCGGCTACTTAACCTGGGAGGCTGGGAGGATAGATGATTCATCCCAAAGAGACTCCCTGCTGTGGAATAAAATATGTGAGGTGGTGGAAACCTCGCTGGCCTTGTGTTCAAGAAATGAAATACTTGATGGATGAATGGGAGATCCCCAGGGAGGGATTACCCCTCATCTCTGCTCAGTGCTCAGGCAAAATAAAATAATATATAGTTCCCCCATACTAAAGGGGTGGCGTAAGCCACAAAACTATGGGCTAGGCTTGTAAATGCCCTCGGGCAGATAGCCTAGTATGAACCTATGAACCTATGAACCTATGAAATACCCCAAAACAACACACATATAGCTTGACACAACTATATACACTTATACAGAATGCAGAAATATTTTAATGATGATGTAACAAAGCATTCCTTGCAGCCCCACATATGATGCGGGAGTGGCACCCATATCCAGAACATATTGGCACAAGGATGACTGGGAGCTGTCCTGTGTGTAGATGTGTGCCAGGAATCCCTGTGTGGCAGTTAAAGGAACTGAACACTGCAGCTATCTCATGTACACTCCACAAATAAAGCAACGTGCCACACATTAAAAATATATACAGTATTACAGACTGACTGCAAATGTATTCTACTGATAATCTAACACAGCCTACCTGGATGCTTCTCTTGAGTAACAGGAGTGGCACCCTCATCAAGGACGTACTGGCTGTTGGACTGCTGGGAGCTTCCCTGAGTGGCAATATTCAACAGGAATTCTTTGGTGCACTGAGGGGTTCTTCTGCTGCAGGCCCACCACTGTTGACCTCATGATCATGTGCAACTTCAGCTGCATGCCTCCTCTCTGCATGTATCATGTCAGTAGCTCTGTGATGCACCTACTCATACGTACAACTTTGTCTGCCCACCCTGTTGAGATGTCTGAGAAGGTCTTCCGACAGTTCTGACTGCTCAGTCATTCTTGCCCTCACTCCTGACAATAGGACCTCATGGTATTGCATGAGTGCATCTGTGATCAGCTCATTTTCAGCCTCAGAGAATGGGGGTCTCCGTCTTAGGGGCATATTGTTTACTGAAAGACAAAATAATGATAACACATATAAGGATCACACAAGTACAAATTGTTATACAGATTATGCAGAAAAGGAAGGCTCCCAATACTCAAAAGTGGATTACACTGTGCCGATTCAACATTGTGCAGAAAACAGCAAGGGTGGTTACAAAAGTAAGTGAGTTACAAGAGCTTAATATTATTTATTGTGCCCTAGCAGATACGGGGTTATGTACCCCACCCAACATAACATTCTAGTCTAGTTTGCTCCATAGCAGGACTTCATTTCTCTCCCCAGCCTCCATAATATAACAAATATCAGGGTCAGGAACAATGTTAAGCAAACAATGGGAAAATGTTAAAGGTACTATCAAAGGATCTTTCCATGGAGCATGTGTACATAGTTAGCACACAGCATTAAACTTTATGCCTACCCTACAGCTTCTGTATCTCTCACATGTCTGATAATGAAGGCCAAGTAACAAATATATTTCTAACAATGCATACATAGTTACTTCCAATGTATTGGTATCTACATTCCAGCATTGGCATGATTTAGGTAACAAGATGAATACATACCTGATGGAGTGCAATACTCCTCTGTCCAAATATAGTAAATCCAAAGAAATGTGTATCTCAGTTGCAAGCATGTACTAACTCTCACCAACATCAATTCACCCAGCTATTCTTGTGCTACTCTTTGCCTTTTTATAATGGAGAACATCAATAATTGATTGCATGTGTCCTACTCTGTGCTTCAGAGATGCTAATTACAGCATGCACAGCTGAATTGCATGGTAATCAGTCAATCCTGTGGAGCTACTCCACAAGATATAAAAGCATTCATGCTGTCTCCATTTCCTTGTTTTTTTTTTTGTGGGTTGAGATCATACTGCAGTACAGACACAAAGTAAGTACAAACGGATTGTCATTTCCTGCTGCTTTTTGAAAACATCAGTCTGTAATACAGGCTTAAGACACTGCTGCTGCTGGCAATAGCCATGCACAGAGAAGATCTAAATTTTCTAGGGCACATAGACCCTGGATGAACCAAGCAACCTCTCTCAGCACTGGCTTACAGAAAGAGATGAGTGCAGGAAACCATCCCAGTAGGAAGTAAGGTATGTGTTTAAATGCTGTTGGTAGTCATTTGGACATTTCACAGAGTAGCAGGGGGCATGCTTGGTGTGTTACAGAGATCACCATCCAAAATATTTAAAACATCACTGCATGGTATGCTGCAACATGGCAAATGTACACATTATTTCTGACTATATATTCAGAGGAATGCTACTATTGTATCATTATCCTAAATTAAAGTGTGCCTTACATTGGAGTCATGTACACATGACAGCAAGAAATGGGGAATAGGATAGGGTCTACAATAACCGTGATGTGTACAACTGTAACTGCCTAGGCATGTTGAACAGCATGTGTATCATCTGCCACAAATGTGCTGGCAAACCTGCCAGTTAACATGAATCCCATATGTGCTCCTCTCCCAAATGCTTAACATGTGTGCCCTGGGGATATCTCACAGGCTCACATACGGGTGGATGCCTTGGATCCACACCCACAAAATAACAGTCAATGATTGTTCATGCTAGCCAACATGGCTTTACTTTCTGGAAATTGAATAACATATTCACACATAATATTCTTAAACATTGTAAAGGCAATAGTATAGAATTGTTTTAACACATGCTTGGTACAACAGTACTAGTCAGATGATTGCTGACTGAGCAAGGAACACAGCATGTTTCGACAGTGTTGAATATCTGAAAACAAGATTCATAACAGCCTGTGTAAGGAGTACGTGAATTATATTCCATGGTGAACGTTTCACTACATGTACATCTAACATGTACAATTTCAGTATAAATGTACATTCCCTGTTGAAGATGCTTGTGTATTGAATGACTGTTACTGCTTGCTACAGTGGTGTATGTGAAAACAAAAGCTTTAAAGCAACCATGCATTCCTCTGAATCTATATTATATGTTGATGTAGATTGCAGACGTATGTGGGCATATCCCTGTGTACTAAGAAACTGGACTGTATATATCATAAATTAATTTAATTTTCTGCATGTTATCACTTCATTTCCTTATACTGAGCCTGTATGAACCTTACATTGAAAACAAATGTAGCCACAGGCTATGTAACTTCTCCTGTGCTGCAAGGAGTTAAGTGTCACTTACAAGTTCAGAGGGTCCTGGGTTTAAATACAAGTAATGCAGCCTTGTTGTTTTGTAATGTGTCCTTGTAATATCTAGCAATGTAATGAATCCTAGACATGTATATCTACATTCTTGTAGTGGGAACACCTGTGATTGTAGGAGTGTCATATCTAAGGTTCAGGGCTCTGATAACGCAGAATCCTATCCTTTTTAATAGTGTCCCACTTCATGTGATAAATGTTAGTAGCTGAGCTAGTATTTCCTATATGATACTTATTGTCATGATGGATGAGGTAGTTTTCACAATAATATCTGTATTATTTCAAATATTGTGTGTTATTAGCTTCACTCATATGCATTGCCTGTGTCTATGTGATGGTAAGCAGTGTGTACCATTTGCAAATGTTTAGATCACAATGTTCCACATTCTCAGTATCAGATATAACTGTAATTGGCAGGAAAACACATTGTACATTGATGTTCATCCGCATTAAGGATGGCTGGCATTCAGGGTGAAGGACTGAGATTTCGTTCTCAAAGGTGGGGTGTGCAGGAGTTCAAGTGTTTGTTGAACTCCTAGTGAATGATTAAGATCCCCAGCTGTTGCAGGAGCACTATCATGGATCAGATTACAAATCAGATGCATAGAATAGTTTTGCCTGGGATTTGTCCACTGTTGCCAGTATCCCCACATTTGCAAACAGTGTAGAAATCACTATTGAGACCTCAAGATGAGGAGGAGGGGGGATACCATTGAACACTGGATGGATGAATGTGGGACTGATGGCACTCCACAGATGTGTGAATATCACTTACAGGCACTGCTTCAATGATGAAGCAGTTGCATCTGTTTCTGATTGCTGACCTTAATATGTTTATATGTCCCCCACAGCTAATGTAGAGAGAATACTAAATGTGCGAGCCTATGAGGGAAGGTTCAGAAGGATGAGAGATGCAAGAGGTATGTATGCTTCAAAAAGTACTCATATTTTACTATTAGGAGTAAATTCAGCATATTGTGATAAATACTTGTATCACTGTGAGTGTGCATTTGTTCTTTGTAACACAATAGTGGGCATGCATTAGTATGTTTATGAAAACAGTGCGGTATTACAGAGTAGATAGGGGTTGTCATTTGGAAAACTACACTTCTAAACTGTACAGGACATGTTTCAGTTGACATACATATTGCAATGTAAATCATTAGATGTATATCAGGGACAACAAAATCATGCTACAAATTATCATTATAACAGAGAACCTGTACTTATAACAGTATACAAGAAAAGAGTGCTGGCATTATGGTGTATTCCAAGTAGAAAGTACACTACTATTACATTGGTCAGTATTTGTGTTTCAAATAACACACGCCACAAATGTAAGGGCCGCTATTTGCAATAATGTTTTAGGTTGTCTGCAGTAATATTGAGTACTGTTACATATTCAAAATGATAGCAGTGGAGGTGTAGACTTCTCTACCTGTGTCCCAAATGGCCTGCTGTCAACTGTAAACATTGTACATGCAACATGCATATGTTCAAGATATGCAAGCATGAATGATTGCTGGGTACAATCTGACCTGTAGTATAGTGTGTCTGTGTTAGCAATAGGGTAGTAGTCAACATAATAAAGGGATTGATTAGCATTTGGTCTTGTTATATGTGAAATGTAACATAATATAGTACATTAGTTCTAGAAAGCTTTGTATTTTATCTGTGCAGTTACTAATGTTCTCTTATTTTTCTCTCAGCTCAACCCTTCTTTTATTATTATATTATGTTTATCATATTTACCAATATAATATTTTTAATGTTACTTTGTGCATTATTCTATGTTATGTGTATTTAATTATTTGATTTTTATTTTAATTTCATATTACTTCAGCATGGCAGGATATGACAGTTCCCCCGGAATGCCTACACTCCTTCCACCAGCTACATCACAGAAGCCCAGCATTTCTGGGCTGCAAACTGGCAGTACCCCCCCCCCCGTAGCCCCTGACCTACCTGCACCCTTAGGTAGTTCTGCCCCAGATGATAGGCCTGTGGTTCCCTCTTGGGGGAGTGATCTTGTCACCTGAGCTAAACTGCCTGGTTTGGTGTGTATGATTGTGTGCCACACACTTGGTGCACAACTACTCTGAATGGAGACACTGCTCTCCATGGTCATAATGAAAAACACAAGGAGATGCAGACATCAGACACATTGGAACAGTGAAGTGACAGTGATGACAGTCCATTGGGTGGGGACTTGATTCTCACTGTCACCAAACATGACGCCCATAGGCTCTTTATTCCCCCACACCCACCCCAACCCAAGTGTTCACCCCCTCTTGTGTCCTTCCTCAATGCTGTCCTTGTCTTGTATGTCTTGTCTGCCTGCAAATGCTTCCTCACCTTCCCAAATTGTCTCCCCCAACATTCCACTCTCTCCTTTAAAAAAAAAAAGTGCACCAGTCCGTAAAAAAAATGTTGTCCCATACATAGCTCTCCATTTCACATATGTGTCTACTTGACACACCTAATGTGGTCCAATTGGCTTTACAGTGCAAGTATGTTGTTGTCACCCCTCTCTCTGGAGGTGACAGTCCACATCAATCTTAAAATGTGCACATGTGCCCAGTTGTTACTGTTTAAAGTTTCACTAACCTCATTATCTTTTCTCTGTTTTGGCCATCTTTCTTTCCTCCAATCCAGCAACTATACTGATCTACTCCTTTTCCTGAAGTGTTAGGTCCATAACTATTCTTTTGTGTATTTTTGTGTTTACCATCTCATTCTCTAAGATTGGCATCTCACTTTTGATCCTACTTGACATCATGACATCCCAGGCTCTGTCCCTCCCTCTTCTTTGGTTATGTTTCTAGGCAACTATTTGTGATTTTGGGATGAAAGTAGCTATTAGAAAGGTCTGCCATTCTTTACCCAACTTTACTAGTGATGACTTCCTTTTCTTGTTGCTCATTCTCCATTATACTTTTTTTCTCTTTTTTTTGGGGGGGGGGGTCAATGCTGTCACTATCAGTGTACCCCTTCTATATACATTCTTCCTTATCTTATTATATACTACATAAAATATAACTCCTGCCTGGAATATACCCCTTTTTCTCATTATAAATCTTGTCACATCTATTATTAGCATAGTTATTCTCTTAAATACTGTGACACTGTAATGACATTTTTACTATACATCATGATATCCTAGGTTTCGCATTGCCTTTCTCTCTAACCCCTCCAGCTTAATTTAAACTGTCATTCATTGATAGTGTCTCTTTGTTCGTCAGCCTTCCTACCTTTGTTGACTCAGACTCAAATTTGGCTAGTAAAACCCGCAGCAATCCCTTACTCTACATAACCACATGTACATCCTCCCTAAACATTCTTTTCTACTATACAGAATTTCAGCATATTTCAAGTTTGTTCGAACCTAGTACAGTGCAGTATATTTCTATCATGTCTAAGACAGAACGTATGACTATACTGACTTCAAATAACATTTCTTTAGTTTGTCCCATAATATTGTATATACACAAAGCAAAATACCTTCTCAAAAAAAAAAAAAAACAAAAGCGAGCTCAAGTATTTACATGCTGCTTACCAGTGTTTATATAGTTTGTAAATAAAATTATTTTTTCCAAACTTAATACGACTTGTAGAATTAGTGTTCCATCTCGATATATCACTTCTGTCTGTCCCATCCTAACCTATCAAATATCCATGCAGTATTATAAAGTCTAAAAATCTTTTATATGGTACGACACAATATGTCTTCTCATCATACATTACTACTCTTGTTCATTTCTCTTTTTCCACCATCTGATCAATGCTGTCTCTATTGAAGTTTAGCAGTAAGTCTTTTATTCTTTTGAATTCTTTTCTATCTCCCTTTGTTTATCTTGAATCTTCCTTCTAAAAAGTGGAAGGGTTAAGAGGCCTATCTTTCTGTTTCTTTAATCATACCTTGAGGTTCCAACCGCCCTCCAGGCTCCTTACTGCTCATTTTCATCTGTTCTGAGAGTCGGAAATTAACTGATTATATGTTTCCAATTCCAGCAATGCTGAACTGGATAATGAAATGTTTTAATACCAAAAGGAAAAAAACAATTTGAAGATCTCTAGATAGATCAATTTTTAATCTTAGATCCAGCATCTTGCATTTCTTAAAAAGAGGGATTAACTTGTTTCTCTTCAGTCTAGTCCCTGTGGAGTAATCCTGATTTACAAATATTCATCTATCATCAATGTGTAGGCTCTTTCCTCTTTTCCAAAGTTCATTTAAGAGTCTTTTTGAATATGACTGGAACTCTATTATTATTGGCCTTGGGAATATATTGATAGTAGCTCCTTGCAGAACACATTGCATGTCCTCTTAATTAGGATCTCACCTACATGAACTCCTGTCTATTTGGCAAGCTGCATCTCTATAAAATGTTTGCATTCCATGCCTTCTAATCCTTCGGTATATTGCAGAACTGTAAGTTTTCTCTTCTTCCATGATCTTTGATCTCCCAGCAACTTTTTCTTTATTTCTTTTTGCATCACCTCCACTTCTAACATCATGAGAATGAACACACAGCCCATGTTTTTCATTCTTTCAATATCATCAGACTGTACCAACAGTGCTTGCTTGACATCATCCAGTTTCTTATCTGGTCTGTGCATAAACTCCTCTAAAGTATTATTTATTTATTTCCACTATCTTGTGATAGACTGTGTCTAATATTTCATTCAATTCAGCCATTTTGTTCCCTTCTGAAGTTCCAGTTCATTCCTTATCTCTCCATATGTTTTCATTCCAGGAGCTATTTTCTCTAGTGAATACTGCCAATTCTCCTTATAGTGATTTTTATGTCTCCTGTTTTCTTTTTTTCCCATAAGTCATCCAGAATCACCACAGCACTTTGCAACACATGAGAATGTCTTTATCACTTTATTACAGTGGAGGGTAGAGGTTTACAAGAAACAACTTTTTCAACTTCATACCATGCTGAAAGTTCTGTCATGGCAACTGTCATGTCACTACTCACTTTCATCCCATGTGTCTTCAGGTTTGCATTCCATTCTCCTGTCATTTGCTGAGGTTCCTGTTCAGAGTCTGCTTGTAATGCCAAATTGTAAGCATACAGCAACTTTGCTGATATGTCTTCTCCAACCTGTTGGTTAATGTAGTCCATGACCAGTATGAACAGTGGTAGGCTCAAAGCCAAACCCTGATGTAACTTCCCTCCCACAGGGAACCCCTCTGTGAGTCCAGACAATGTTTTTACATGTGTCATTGGGTCCTTGTACATATGGGTAGGTGAGCCAGCACTGGGGTGAGAGTTAACAAGCCAGGAGCATCACTTGTGCTTGTGTGTGTGTGTTTTTAACAGTTTAAATTCAGAACGGACCTGCATGCTATTCTACTTCCTGTTAGGTACAGCAATGTCAAGAAGCTCTCTGGTTGGCTGAGATTGCACTGGGGAAGGTATTGCCGATGTACGGCAAAAGAAATCTAAGCAGCCAGGAAGTGTGCTTTTTAAAAAAGAGAGAGAGAGAGAGAGAGAGAGAGATGGCAATATGTTTGTTTTTAGCAATGGATTACATGGTCTGTTGCAACTGAAGCACTTTCATTTTAAAAAAGATTTATATAGATTTGTGGTTTGCTTATGTGCTGGTTCTGTAGGAAGATAAAGAGGAATGTGGCCATCCACGTTCAGTTGCTGACAGAAAGGAGTCTGTTTGAGTTGGGGGATGGTCTGGGTCACACTTTATTTTTAGACGGAGCTATGATCTCTTAATTTCAAATATACCGAGTCTGAGCAAATGCCACATTTTTTTGCTTTTCATTGTTGTGAATTGTAGTGCTCTGCTTTGTGGAGACTGAAGACTGTGAGTAATGTGTAGAACTTCTTCTTCTTCTTTTGGCTTTTCCCGGTTAGGGGTCGCCACAGCGGATCACCTGTCTGCTCATGATTGGCAGTGGAGTTTTACGGTGTCGAGTTGCCAGCCCAGCGCTCAACCTCCCACAGAAGGCACACACACACACACACTCACACCATGTGTAGAACTGAACTGCTCATATTTAAAATAATTTGTTACAGTGATTGGGGGTTGGGGTTAGAAATAGTGAATACCAAACCAAGAATAGAGTATTGTGACCACAATTTCTGTGACGGGGAGGGAAACTGTAATCTGTGTCTAGATCTAGTGATGAAATGGTTACTGCTCTGACTTGCTGTGGGTAAAGGATGTCCGTACGTATATACAAATAACTGATTTTTGCCTTTACTTTTGTTCCCTTGCTCATATTTTTTCTGGCAAATTGTAAAATTTGCAAAACTAAAATAATGACAACATTTTGAGTTTTGGACTCAATATTATATTAATGCAAAAACCTGTTACTCTACAGCTTTATAAATGCATGCAATCACAATCTAAACTTTATCACCGACTTTTGACCTTTCAGTCCCCATTATTTTTTGGCTTTGGGTCTGCTTCTTGAGCTAAGACATAAAGATGGTCAATGTTCACTTTCATCATAAGCTGATGGCAGTGTTACAGAGAAGGTAGCCACCTTTTGGGCTCACAGATGCTGTACATCAAAACTGAAGGGAATTTATACTTAATACTGTTAAATGACCAGTGACATGTGGCATGCCAGAGGGTGCAGGGGCAATATATGTGTGTGTGAGCAACAAGTTAACATACTTGAGTTTTGTTTTTCACTTTCTATACTTTCAAACACAGCAACATGTATTCAGAATGTGGTAATCTGCTTGGGGGGGCAGACATGTTTTATGGGAATGTAACAGTCAGTCAGGCTACTTTCTTAGGACCAAAAAGAGAGAGAGAGAGAGAGAGAGAGAAAGACAGTGTGTGTGTGTGTGTGTGTGTGTGTGTGTGTGTGTGTGTGTGTGTGTGTGTGTGTGTCTGTCTGTCTGTATATGTGTTTGCATTGCTCAGTGCTCAGTGATGCTCCCTTAATGTCTACTTTATGAGCTCCAGCTCAGCTCTTAATGGGCCGTAATAGCCATGCCAGACCCTCAGCTTAGCTCTGGGTTGGATGTTTCTCATAAATCCCTGGCTTGCCCACCTCTTCTTGTACATATCCTGCACTAATTCTACCACTGCTTCTGGGACTTCAAACCATTGCAGGACTGCTGAAATCAACTGTTCTGAGGCCTTGTCATATGCTTTCTCCAAGTCTAGGAACATGCAGTTACACTCTTTCCTCATCTCTAGCTTCTTCTCTATCTGTCTCACTGCAAACATTGGGTTGGTTGCACTGCACACTGATCTAAAGCTGAACTACTCATCTCCTATCTTACTTTCTACTACTCTGTGTATTCATTTATCAATCACCATCTCCATCACTTTCATGCAGTGTGATAGGAGTTTGACATCATTTTACTGCCCATGGTTGTGAATGCTCTTTTGTTCTTGTACATTGGCATAGAATGTTTATACTCCAATTATCTGTGATGCAACTTTTTCTCCAAACTGTTATGAGTACATTCAGAAGCCATTTATCCCCAAACTCACTCAGCATCTTGATCATCAACGTCATGCCTTTATCTGAGCCTGCTGCTTACCCTGACTTCATTCCCTTACTGTTGTTCTTACTTCTTCTAGAGTGGGCTCCTCTTCCTCTTTCATCATAGGCTGTATGTGGGGCAGTACAGCTTCTGTGGGTTTTCTTCATTCAGACACACACACGCGCACACACACACACACACACACACACACACACACACACACACACACACACACACACACACACACACACACACCAAGACATTGTTCATTTTAAATGTAATTGTTTAAATGTAATCCTGTCTGGCAAAATAGTTAAATTAAGACAAATACAGATGGAAGACCTAAAATGGTATCTTCCACAATAAATAAATAAGATAAGAAGAAGGGATAGATTTGTCAAGCAGTACATACTCCTTCTCTGGAACAATAGGGAGGCTCTTGCTTCCCCATTGTACCTTTTTTAGGCAATGTCCCAAAAACTAATCTTCCAACAGAAAGATCTGTCAAAAAGCATTCTGGATGGGATACTAATACTTTCCTGTTCTAGAATGTTACTACATTGTTAACAAAAAACACATTTATATGTTCCCCATTTTTTGTGGGGTCTAACTGTACTTTTTATCACTACCATGGTTTTCCAGCATTTCCTTTAAATTCATATCTGTCAGAGCCACAAGGGCGGGAGACTTAAACCTCGACACGGCTATTAATAGGACGTGCTGGAGGGATAGATTCATCACCCAAAGACTCCCTATGCTGTGGAATAAAATCCCGGTATATGTGAGGCAGAGCACCTCGCTGGCCTTGTTCAAGAGAAATCTTGACCAATGGATGGGAGATCGCAGATATACCCCAGGGATTACCTCAGTGTCACTGCTCGACAGAGGCACAGCAAAATAATGGGTATAGTTCCCCATACTAAAGGGGTGGCGTAAGCCACAAAACTATGGGCTAGGCTTGTAAATGCCCTCGGGCAGATAGCCTAGTATGAACCTATGAACCTATGAACATATATCTCCCTTTTTAATAAATATCGGTACTGATGGAATAATTTTGCTGGTTTCGCTATTTATAACCAATAGTTTCCAGTATTTCCTAATGATGTTCTCAATTTTACTGAAATAAAATGTATGTGTGTGTATAAATTCCATTTCATAATTCAGCCTTTTATTTTCCAAATTATGATTACTTTGTGGTAAAATTTTCCCCAAGACTGGGTCATATTTTCCTTTCCTCCATTGGTTCACTTCTTTTATCAATTGATTTATCAAGTTTTCAGGGTACCCTCTCTCTAAGAAGAACCCCTTATCACCTTCATTTCCTCTAATAAAATCCAGTCCTCACTGCACATCCTCGATGCCCTAATTAATTGCCCCTTAATAATACCCTTCTTTTGATTATAGGGGTGCTCTCTCTCAAAATGTAAATAGGAGTTTGACTGCGTGGGTTTTTGGAAAATCTTAGAATGGAATTTCTTCTCTTTCCTAACCTTATATATGGTCACATCTAAATAATTAATGAATTATAAGTAGCAAATGCTATGGGCCAGTTGCTCCCTTGATGGGCAGGGTCTCCTAGTCATGCAATTCCAGCAGTCATGCCAGAAGGTACACCATGTTACCTAAGCAGGTCACCAGTTCCTAATGAACCTTGACAGCCATTGTCATCTATAAATGGCACCAGGTGACCATGGAAACTCTTCCGGACAACTTTCAGGTGAACAGCCTTTATCACCCTCCTGAGAAACAGACATGGAAGTCACCAGTGAGCGGTACACCAGTCATCCTCTGGGGACCTAGCACCAGAGACAGCAGTTACAGCAGACTGAGATAATTATAGCTTCACTTCTTCTTCAACAGATGGACCTGCAGAAGGATGTAACAATGGGAAAAAAAATCTCACACGCACATATACTATAAACACAACAGCTATTACAAAAAGCACAGGGATCCACAAACCCAAAAAAAATCCGATCTCTAGAAGCAAGTAGGACTGATAAAAAAACGCTCTTTATTTGAAGAATCACGTTTTCGTTCTTGCAGTTGCAAGAGCTTCCTCAGCTAATAACAAATTAATAAAATAGAACCATCTGTTTTATATAACAATACATCATGATGTCACTTCCTTTTATGTTTTTAAAACAACAGAATGTAAACAAAAACCGAAGTGAAACCATCATTTTTAACATGTCACTTCATAGTACTAAGTGGACGTTCCATATCCACACATTCTTAATAAAAGTGTATATAAATACTAATGAACTTATTCCTATATATACAAAACCATAAAAATGTATATTAAATACACCATAGTTAAAAAATCATCCTATTGCATTCTCTACAGAGAACTATAATAAAGAATATATGTGATACCAAATATATAAATCACACTAAAAATAGTGTTTTTAATAATATATATGTATATATACCTGAATTATCTCATATAACTTTTATATTTCAAAATAACTGAAATATTACAAGATTCATTTAATCCAGGGTAGGTAAAAGCATCTAAACCTATCTGCCACTCTAGCTCTCTCATTTCAAGTAACAAAGCTTGAGGTCCGCCCCTAACTCCAGTGGTAACCTGTTCAATGCCCATAAACTGGAAACTATGACCAATGTTATTAATAACATGTTTGGACAACGCGTTGTCCATCTTTTTGTTTCTTATAGCATACAGGTGTTGGTATATTCGATCACTAAGCTTCCGGTTGGTTTTTCCTATATAGAAGCAGGGGCAGCACACACAAAAAGCAATATAGACCACAGATTTTGTAGTACAATTGATTCTTGAAGAGATGGTATATTTCCTATCTCTAATGACAAATGAGCTACCAACCTTCAGGTAGTTACACCTATTACAAAACCCACAAATAACAGTACCAGTTTGTCTACTAGAAAAAATAGATGTACCGGGTCTCTGTACTAATTCTTTCCGGTTGTTCCCTCTTTTAAAAACTACGAGGGGATGAGGTCCCAACTTCTGAAGAAGCATAGGGTTATTGAAAATAAAATACCAGTTTTTCTTTATGATATTCAATATAGCCCCAATATGCCTATTGAAAGTTAAGACAAGACTAGTCCTAAACTTGTTTCTAGTACTGGGTATATCGTCAGTAATTATCTGTTCTGGACCATTTCCTGAAAGTAGGTCTATAGGTTCATTTGTTTCAGAGGTAGGTATTTGACATTTACATATTAACAAGGGCTGATAGAACCCTGAGTCCCTTTTAGTGGAAACTTCATGAATGAGTTCATCTATTAGATAGATGGGATAGCCCCTGTTAATAAACAGTTCTTTTAAGAAAGAACACTCCGATCTAAATGATTCTAATGTACTACACATACGTACGGCCCTAACTAATTGTCCTTTGACAATAGATCTTTTTTGTTTGGCCGGATGGCTACTTGAGTAGTGGAGGAAGGCATTACAGTAAGTCGGCTTTCTATATATAGAAGCCAAGAAGCAGTCATGACATACATCCTTAGTTATTTCCACATCTAGGTAATCAATAACAGTAGTAGAAAACTTATAAGTAAATTTCAGAAATGAAGTAGAGTTGTTCATAAATTTAATTAAATCGACTGCTGTTGTATAGTGGCCCGGTACAGAAGTTATGCACACACTACTGTAGGGAGAGGTATTACTGCCTTCTGCAGTACCCAATAATGCTCAACTGCCATAGCTTCATAGATTGTTACTAGGCTAATGACCCATACAGCTTTTCTAAGCCTAGCCAAGTTTTCACAAAAGAACAATGATGTCCTTTTTCTGAAGAGGAAGTTGAGGGCCAGGCATTTATAAGTTGCCTCTGTCCATAACATATATGGGGGCCAGGCCTTTGTTGCTGGAAAATAAACTATGTACTCCTCTACAAATGTATAACAGTTAGAGTAGCAGCAGACAATGGTACTGGAAAAAATATTTACATTTTTTAGGCTTTCTGTCATGAACCTCTGCCTCACACTGGTAAGAAGAAGGTCAGAGTGGCACCACTTTAAGTCATTGTACCTATATCAGCACTGCTAACCAGAATAAGTGATGCCAGTGGCATTAATAAGCATTCCAGCCAGCTCATGGCAAACATCCACTTTATGCAATGGACTATTATACCTTCCCAGCAAAAGTGCCTGAAATTCCTGTGCAGGAAGAACAGGACAATCCTGTCTTCCCTGGCACACCAAGCTGGAGCCCCTGAAGTAACCATAATCACTCAGCCAGGTGCAGTCTAGGAGCAACATTGTAGTCTTATGCACACGCACAATGTTTATGACTCATGTGTCATGCAATGTAGTGCTGCAACATTGTGCTCTGCCATGGTTGTAGCACTGCACAGTGGCACTGTGGATGTACACTTGCTGTATACATGAGCATGCATATCACATGCTTTGTGGGCAGTGCCACACACATAGTTCGTGCCAACATGTTTAATAATGTTTTGTGTACTGGCAGTGTTTCACAGACAGTGGCACTCAATGGCTTAATTAGCATGAACACGATTTAACAGGCCCTTTGTTAGCGCAATATAGAGTACTAGTACGATATGCTGGGAAAGGAGGGGTACAAACCATAAACATAGCAAACCATGTGTAGGATATGCCACAAGGAGAGCGGGTATCTATGGCCATATGCTGAGGCATGAATACAGTGCAAAATTGTGGGAAGTTGATTGTGGGCATATTATCTGAGACCCCCTGTTCACAGGTGATGTCCAGGTCAAGGACAACAGTGGTCACCAGGCTTAACATATGGGATGCCCCATCGGTGTGTAAATATACAGTCCTATAGTTCTACTTACTTCCATGCTTCAGACCGCATTAAGACCCACCATCACAAACCACCAACATAAACACCACCAATTGTCATTGTGACAGCTCTACCCAGCATTGGAGGATTTAATCCTTCACTTCCTCAACTTCCCAGAATATGTGGCTACTGTGTTCACCTCCCTTGACCTTACCCCATAATATAGGGTTGCAGTCACCTGTCATTTTGTCCCCCCCAGATGTGTAAGTGATGATGACTGTATCTATCACCCCATAACCTGTGTGGTTATGCTGATATCTAGGAGTTCATGTGCTGCACTGCCCTGCATAGCCTGGGTGTGATACCAGATGCATCTCTTTATTCTGTGTAGTCAGTGTCATGGCCCATTGTTGTGGACCAGACATTCCATTTTTGCCACTGCTGTGATGTATATTTGCCTCTACCTCTCACTCAGCTGTGATACTGCTGCTTCTGCATGTTCCTTCCCTGACCCTCCATTCTGACATGCCTTCTGCTATTACTATGAATAGTATGGAAAGCCCTGCTATGATGTTCACCTACTGCTCCATTTGTTCATGTTATGCCATGTTGTGTGGTATGACGCATATAACAAAGATCTTGCTGTATATTTTGGATTTATTACAGTTCCCTTCCTGAGGTGTCTAGTCACTGAAAGTGACTTTTCAGTAATCCAAATACACGGCCCACTATGCTCACATTTCTGCATGGGTTGTATTATACGCCATTTCCTGCTTGGTCCAGGGGTTGCATATTGGGTCATCAGACAGGCTCTAGACCCTATCTAGCACTGCCTATAACAAAAAAATACACCATCTTACAGATGACCTGCTATCATCTTGTATGGTATGTGTGCTTACACAGATATGTTTCTATAGCAGGTATGTGCACCTACCAATCATCCTGCTATTAAAAAAACACTTTTTATACTTCTTTTTAAATCCATTCCACCATTTAAACCAGTGAGCTGGGTTATTTGGAATAAAAGACTGAATTAAATTTTGTTTAAACGGAAACTGATTTTGGCTGATATATTGCGAAAAATTGGATTATGGTTGTGGAAGGAGTGAGGGCCAATTATGGAAGAATAACAATGAGGTTGTTTTGAGAAAAATGTTAAATAGTAAAAAATGTATATATACATACATATATATATATATATATATATATATATATATATATATATATATATATATATATATATATATATGTATATGTATATATATATATATATATATATATATATATATACATACATATATACACTTATAAATATATACATCTTGTAAATATGTAAATATATAAACAATGATTTTTGTTTTATGTTGTGTTTTACTGAACAAAATAAAAACCAAAAGCAGAGAATATAAAATCAAACTAGGTGGAGGGCTATGCCCCCCACACATCCCCTAACTATATATACTAACTCCAGGGTCACATTACAGGAAAAGGACATATTCTTTTTACTTGCCTTACAGTGCGCTACATACTGCCAGTACTAATTGTCAGGGAAATGAGTTTTAGGGGAGGTGAACTTTAGGGGAAATGAAGTGTCAGTCATTTGGTCTCAGTGAAATGAATGTCAGTCAAATGAGCTGTAGAAGTGAAGGTAATCCATTGCGATTGACAGCTTGATAGTGCTGTTCTCAGAATGCCAAAGCACATAATCAACAATAGGCCATTAATTCATTGTGCCAGTTACCAAAACTGCTCTTCTTAACACCTTGCAGATTACTACAACATTCAGTAGACACATCTTCAGTTTTTCTGAATGTTGCAGATTACTACAACATTCAGTAGACACATCTTCAGTTTTTCTGAATGTTGCAGATTACTGCAACATTCAGTAGACACATCTTCAATGTTTTTTTTTTTCCCTTGCTCTGCCTCTTTTTTCACTTAATCCAGGTAATGTGGACTCTTTTCTACATGGTCTAAATCTGCAATCTGTCACACAAGAGCAGCTCTGACCTTTGCTTCTATTGAATTAATAATAATGTACCTGAACTTGATGGCCTTCCAACAAAAGTGAGTGCTAACAGCTTTGTTTGAATTTCCTATTTCTTTATTTCTTTAGGCCTCCATCCTGTCTGCAGATTCCATTTCCCTTCATATTTCTTGCCAGCATGAACTTAGATCTGTTAAATTTAAATGTGTTATTGCCTCTGCCATTTTGACTCATACCATCTTTCTTTGGGTTTGGTAAAGACTGCAAACTATGTATGCCTTTACTGGTATCCAGACTCATTTTATTCCACATTTTATTTATTTTTTTAGTTATCATTTGTTTGGCTAGGTAAGTGAGCCAAAGACCCCTTTCAGCTATGACCCAGGAAACTGATATTACAGAATAGC
Organism: Protopterus annectens; assembly: GCF_019279795.1. NCBI lineage: Eukaryota > Metazoa > Chordata > Ceratodontiformes > Protopteridae > Protopterus > Protopterus annectens. The sequence continues at coordinate 720,451,107 of NC_056741.1, read as the reverse complement.
AAGCCAGACCATTTACAATAGATGCATTGCTTTTAGCCTTACCACTGTGGCTCATGTCACAGCTAACAAAAGTCTGAGATGGACTAGTTCACATACCCACTTAACAAATTAATAAATTAAAAAAATAAACAGACCCATTCGGTGTAATACAATACCTGTAAATCATACTGAATAACACTGAATTTCAATCATTATTCTTGCTAATAAGAACTAAGGAGAGTGCATTCAGGAAGAAATCAGTTTGAGTAATAGTTTATTAAAATAAGGATTGATTAGCTAGTACCAATAAAGCTTTGCTGAGTAACATCAAAGTACTAGCTTTGCAATCCTATCCATTTTATTTCCTCCTCGATTAACACAGATCAGATTGGTTTCATTCTTGAACAACAAGCTATGGACAACATATTTTGGATTCAGTCTTTTTTTTTTCAAATATTTATTTTATTTTAGTTTCATTAATCATATTTTAATATACAATAGCAAAACTTATATTACTGAAATTGGTCAGCATTCATAGACAGATAAGGCCATTTATCATTTTATGATTATGATCAAATATTATCCCTAGGTATTTAAAAGTATATTTAACTTAATTTGAGTTATAGGAAAGAGAGGCTCTTTATGTCTGCTTGGGTTGATTGGAAAAATAAGAGATTTTGAGGGGTTAATGCCATAGTTGGATGTTTTCGAGAAAATGTTGATGCATACCTCTCAACCTGGAAACATTAAAAATCTGGACAAGGCCCATGAAAAATAGATACAAATCTGTGCGCTGATTAACATCTAATTTGCATACATAATTATGTAACCCCACCCACTTCAATGGAACTGTGGGATACCAACTTTCAAATGCAAACTGAAGAACAGACAGACAAAATATAGCACCACAGTCCCTCTGCAGCCATTCCAGTGTCCCATTACCTGGCTATTTCACCCCATTTACCATAAACACTAATGTGTGCATACTGCTTTACTTCTACAATGATTATTTGGATTTTATTTTTACATTTTGTAGCACATCAATGCACAAACTAACAGACATCTGATAAACAAAGCAATACTGTCTCACAATGAAAATAGACTTGGCATTAAAACTTCTCTGCCCTTGAAATTCACATTAATTGAAACAGCATTGAAACCCCCACCACATCCAAAGAAAATGTATCTGGACAGTAGTGGATAAAGATTACTTTTGGGCTGTTTTCAAATCATTGGACCCTTGCACACAAAACAAGAAACATACATGTGTTCTTTTCTTTGATACACCTTCCTGACTTTATTAAGTTATATTCCTTGTATAACACAGCACACTTGTTAGACAGAGCACGTTTTAAATTTATTGTTTGAATTAACATTTTTCCAGTAGGCTGTACTGTAGGCAATGAAAGAAAATGTACAAGCCAATAATTATAAAACTGCCCAATTCAGAACATTTCCATTATAAAAGTCTACTTTCAGAATCCAAACCCAAACTATAAACAGAATGACAGTAGTGTAAGCCATAGGCATCTTGCACATCTTCTCACACTTATTTTCAATTTCAGTTTTTTTTTTTGGGGGGGCAAAAGGTCAAAAACCAGGAACACATTTTAAACATTGCTTGTATAATTTTGGAGTTGCTAGAATAAAATGTGTTACCAACATGCATGTCACTGGCAAGTCTTGAACCCAGAACCCTATACACTAGGGTCAATATACTATACCACTATGCTAAATCAGCAGTTTAAAAAATAGGAAGACTGAAATGTAATGGCTATCATTTAGTGAATTCAGTTCTCACTTCTCACCATAGCTCTCAACCTCTTAGCACAAAAAACCTGGACAAACAAGAAAGTCAATAATGGGGGAATACAACTTACTTCTCACTCACCATAGCTGTGAACTATTAACACAAAAAGCCTGGACAAACAACAAAGCCAATAATGGGGGCATACAAATTTCTCACTTTTCTCCATAGCTCTCAACTCTTAGCACAAAAAGAAATCTGAGCAAAGCTCAGAGATGGTGGTGACTAGGGACTTTAGGCTCTTTTTACCCTTTTTGAGCCTAAATACCTCTAGCCACCAGGTGTATCACGTTGGGGCATTTATATACACACACACACACACACACACACACACACACACACACACACACACACACACACACACACACTTGCCTTCATCCCATAACCATAGCTGTTTCCGGCAGTATAAAATAAATATCTCGGCTGTTGAATCCGTTCTCAGCAGCAAAAATAAAATAAAGCCATTCTCAGCAGCAAAGTAAAGCCTAGCCAACCATATAAAACAAAGTAAAGCCATTCTTGGCACACATACACCCTTCGTTACCTTTCCTTCATCCTGTTCTCACCATGACATCCCAGCCATATGAAAAAAAACAAAGTAAAGCCATTCCCGGCAGCAAAGCTGCTGCTTAATCCGTTCTCGGCAAAAATAAAGTAAAGCCATTCTCAGCAGCAAAGCTGTTTAATCCGTTCTCAGCAGCAATAAAGTAAAGCCATTCTCGGCAGCAAAGCTGCTTCCGTTCTTGGCAGCAAAAATAAAATAAAGCCATTCTCGGCAGCAAAGCCAGCAAAAACAAAGTAAAGTCTAGCCAGCAAATACAAAGTAAAGCCTAGCCAACAATATAAAATAAAACAAAGTAAAGCCATTCTTGGCACACATACACCATTTGTTACCTTGCCTTCATCCTGTTCTCACCATGACATCCCAGCCATATAAAAAAAAAACAAAGTAAAGCCATTCTTGGCAGCAAAGCTGCTGCTTAGTCCATTCTCTGCAAAAATAAGGTAAAGACATTCTCGGTAGCAAAGCTGCTGTTTAATCCGTTCTCAGCAGCAATAAAGTAAAGCCATTCTCGGCAGCAAAGACAGCAAAAACAAAGTAAAGCCTAGCCAGCAAATACAAAGTAAAGCCTAGCCAACCATATAAAATAAAACAAAGTAAAGCCATTCTCGGTGCACACACACCCTTTGTTACCTTGCCTTCATCCCGTTCTCTCCATGACATCCTGCAAGCAACCATATAAAATAAAACAAAGTAAAGCCATTCTTGGCAGCAAAGCAAAGCTGCTGTTTAATTTCCGCCTGCTTGCAACCAGCCGGAAGTGATGATGTGAGCTCCTTGAGCTCAATTCCGACTGGATGGTAACCCTGACAGAGCTGACGTCATCGCGCATGTGATGACGTCAGCTCTGACAGCGTGATAAATTAAAAAAAAATAAAAAACAAAGCAAAAAAATCAGAAATGAAGGGGTGCCACTTGGGAATCGTGGCACCCCTTCATTTGGACCCCAAAACTCGGTAAAAAATGAGTAAATCGGTATGGATGGGAGGTTTGTGTTGATGGTATTTTGAATTTTAGTTAAATCAGTATTAGGTAGCTGGAAATATATGACAAGGTCATCTGCGAAGGCTGAAAATACTAGATTATTACCCAGAATATTAGGTGTGTGATGAAAGGTTTTTTGTGTTAAATATATAAATAGAGATTCGATATATATGTTAAAGAGATATGGCGAGAGGGGACATCCCTGTCTTGTACCATTATTTAGTTTTATTTTAGAAGAATATAGTTTATTGATGACTAGAGTGGTAAATGAAAAATTATATAGGATTTTGATTGTATTTAGGAAGTTATTTAGAAAGTTAAATTGTTGTAGAGTCAACAACAAGAATTCATGGTTAACTCTATCAAAAGCCTTAGTGGAATCCAGTGCCATAAGATACTTGGGAGGTTTATGTTTTGCAGAAAGTTGTATGGCTGCATCTAGGGTAAGTGTGTTGTCCCAAGTTTGTCTTCCCTTCATGAATTCTGATTGCTGCGGGGATATAATTGTGTGGAGAATTTTTTTAAGTCTATTCGCTTGTGCCATAGATATAATTTTAATGTCTACATTGATAAGTGAAATTGGTCTATTGTTTGTTGGATTAGATTTGTCAGTATTCAGTTTGTGAATAAAGATAGATTTGGAGTTGTTAAGATATAGGTCAGTAAATCCAAATTTACAAATATATTCGAAGATTTTAAAAAGGATAAGAGATAGTTTCAAAGCACATTTTTTTATAAAAGTTTTAAGTGAAGCCATCAGGGTCAGGGACTTTATTGCTTTTAAGACTTTCTATTGCCTCTGCAATTTCTTGTGTTCTTAAAGGGGCTTCTAGGAGTTCAAATTGAGGTTTTTCAATTTTTGGAAATGTAATACTGTTAAAAAAAGAGTTGTAGGACTCTGGGTGCATTTCATCCTGTGGGCCATAGAGTTTATTGTATATTTTTTCAAAAATAAGCAGTATATTTTGGTTATTTGTGAGTATTTCATTATTGTATTTAATTTGTAAAATCTTAGGGGGGTCCTGATGAATGTTTATGAGTCTAGCTAATAATTTGGAGGGTTTTTGGGTCCATTCAGAGTAGTTAGCAAGGAGTTTCATTTCTCGGAATGAGAGATTTTGTACATGCATTGAGTATAACTCTTTCTGATGGTTAATAAGTTGGGTTTCTCACTCAGGACAAAAATTTTCTTGGAGTGATTTTTCAATTTCTTGGATTTTCTGCTTTATTTTGGTTTCTTTCTCTCTTGTAAGCTTTTTAAAGTAGGAGGCTGTAGAGAAGGACAAGGATCTCTATTTGATCTTACCAGCCAATCAGTAAAACAGTTCACTGTAGCTATCCAGGCATGTCCAAAGGGCAATTTCAGGTGTACTCTCCTGTCCAACTGGTGAATTTGGGCATTTTGAGGCAGTGCTACAACTGCCTCATGTACACAGACAACCCCCAACTTCTACCACCAAATACTAATACATGGGAGAGATGCAATTATACAGCCAAACAGGAGGCTAAGCTCTCTCAGCCCAAGACTGGACCAGACAGTCAAGAGGAGAAGGGAACTACTTGCATCACAGCACCAGTCTCACATAGACCTATGAAACCAGCACCGGCAAAAAACACACATAAATACATGAAAACATACTCTGAGGTGCTAAATACCCCAGTCAGATCTAACCAGCGAGGGGTTGACCTCCAGTGTGGAACACCGGTCACCCATGTTGGTGATGACCAGGTCCAATATGTTGTCACCTCTGGTGGGGGTGTTGACCAGTTGATCCAGGGCATTTGAGTTTATAAATTCTAGGAATTGTTGGGCAAGGGAGTTAGTACTTGAGTAGTTCTTCCAGTTAATGTTTGGGTAATTGAAATCACCCAATATCAGGGTATTTAGTAGGACCTTTATGTTTCCCAGTGTTTTCCAGAAATGTGAAATGGGGGTTCTGGTACATGGTGGGTGATTTGTAGCAAGCTACAATTTGAATTGCAGTTTTGCCCATTGTTAGTTGCACGTGGATGATCTCTGAAGCATCGTGCTGTGCCACTAACCTGGAGGTGTAGGTATCCTTGATGAATATGAATATGCCCCCGCCTTTTGTATTTTGGTCTGGGTTTTGTGGCCGAAATGTATGGTATGAGTTGTAGCCTGGTAGTGCTGGGGTGCTCTCTGGAGTCTTAAACCAGGTTTCTGTTACTGCACATATATCGATTTTCTCCATACTCGAGTGCATGCATTTTGAGGTTTAGACTTCTGGCATTGAGTAGCATTACCCTCAGTTTTTTGTTACTTGTGCTAGTTACAGTGGTGGGTTTGTCTTTTGAACCTTGCCTAAAAAAGGAACTATGGGGGTGGCAAGAGCCTTGTCCAGTATTCGAAAGTCTAAGGGTGACAGGTACAAGCCATCTCTAGTGAAGCAATGTGGCTTGTTCGGCATGTCAACCCAGGCAGACAGACACTGGATCCCCTTTGAATGACACCAGAAACTTTGCCAATTGTTGAAATCGAGAATTTTTTCTATATACTGTGGTATCATTCTTGGTGACGGCAGGATGCTACTCAGGGTCAGGGTCATACTGGCCTGGACTATGTGATCAGAGAGCTCTTCCATGTCTCTTTTCATGTAGTCCAGGGAGGTATGGCTCAGGACATTAACAGCAACATGGACAATGACAGAGTCATATTTGTACTTGTTCTGGAGTGACCTGAGTGCTTGTGTTACGTGGCGGATCCTGGCACCTGACAGGCAGCTAACAGTAACCTTCTCCTTATTCAGCCTAGTGAGTTGGACGTCAGTGTGCCTGACTATAGAGTCACCTATTACTAGTATGTTGGGTATGTTATTTTGCCTTAAGGGCTGTGATTGCATGGCACACTGGTTTTGTGAAGTATGTGTTTCATTGTTTGTGTTGGGGGGTGGAGGATGCTTGGATGTTTGCTTTGGAGGTCTCTGTTGGTTTTGCAGATTTTTATTTAGAGCCTCCGAGTATGTTTCCATGTATTTATGTGTGTTTTCTGCCAGTGCTGGTTTAATGGATCTATGTAAGACTGGTGGTGTGATGTAATTATTTCCCTTCTCCTCTTAACTGTCTGATCCAGTCTTGGGTTGAGAGAGCTTAGCCTCTAGTTTGGCTGTATAACTGCATCTCTCGCATGTATTAGTGTTTGGTGGTAGGAGGAGGGGGTTGTCTGTGTACATGAGGCAGTTGTAACATTGCCTCAAAATCCCCAGATTCACCAGTTGGACTGGAGAGTACACCTGAAACTGCCCTTTGGACATGCCTGGATAGGTACAGTGAACTGTTTTACTGGATGGCTGGTAAGGTCGAATAGAGAGCCTTGTCCTTCGTTTCAGTACAGGAGGGTCTAGTGCTAGGGTTTATAAGTGCTTGCTATACGTTTTGAGCAAGTGCCGGGCTGAGAAATGAATGGCTTGAGTGCTTAAGTTGAAAGTTTGTCTAGTTCCATGGGAAAAATTGAAGAGGAGACTTTGTGGAGCCGGGAATAGTTTTATCCTAGCTAACTGGCGCTGCCCGGCTCGCAAAACCGGGCAAATACGGTATTTATAGCAGGGAAATGAAAGAGATAGAAATTAGTCCAAAATGGCCAATAAACTACTAATTTCTGGGCTGAAACCACTCCTCCAGGGACAGATAGGCTGCTCAAAGCTCCCCTCTCTAACAGGTGAACTGAGAAACTTCCTTCTATCCAAGTAAGGTATGGGCAAACACAGAGATTTGTAACACAGCCCTGAATTCAGCACTAACCTGAAAACTGGACTATACTAGCTTAGAAAGGCGGGAAACAAGTATATAAAGCACAGAAAAGGATACTTATTGTTATATATTGCAGATCAGAGTTGTAGTCATTGCCCCAGTAATAAAGTAGGAAGAAACACAAATACAGTAAAAGCAGATGAATAAAGTGCAATATATATATATATATATATATATATATATATATATATATATATATATATATATATATATAAAACAATAGAAAATGAACAAACTGATTTAAACAAGTTACCCAATTAACCAGGAAAAAAGCTCAAAACTGAGCCCTGTTCCAGCAGTCTTCAATCAGACAAGTTCTAACTGCACACCCCTGCTTACTAGGGTGCAGGGGAACCTTCTACAAAAAAAAGATGGCCTGGATCAGTGCTCAAGTTTTACAAACAAAGCTAGATTCAGCAGGCCTGAATCTGGTCTATGCTACAGCAAAAAGGTGCACCAATTTCAGAAAGAAACAGTTCAAATAGGCAGTCACAATAAGCCTGTGACCAGAAATTCCCAGCTCAGAAGGGCAAAATCCAGCCTGTCCTCCCACAAGAGTGCAGACCACAAACCTTCTTAATGTGGAATAACTGGCCTGAAGCCCAAGTGCTTAAGCCAGAACTAATGCACTTTTAGAATAGCAGACACTGGGCCTTCAATCAGCAATTCCCAGCTTAGAAGGATGTAAGCTACCTGTCCTGCCACAACAGTGCAGACCACAAACCTTCTTAATGTAAAATAGCCTGTATGAAGCCCAAGTGCTTAAACCAAAAGACTTAGAATAACAATTACAATTTAATCAGGCTACAACCAAGCAGTAATAAATGCAGCAGAATAAATAAAATTGAGTACTTTTAAGAAAAGCAAAACTAAGTAGGAGGAAACACAAATACAGTAAAAGCAAATGAATAAAGTGCAAAACATTTTTTTAAGTGCAAGAAGAGAGGAAGGAAGAACCTAAGTGGGCTGGCCTTCTCAAATCTTCTCTATGTATTAAGTAGAGTGAACACTAGACTCAGAATATGATCTAACTGTACTCAGTTAAGTGAGCAAATGAGATGGACCCAGGAGGAGTGTTCTAATACAGACTTACAGGAGGGGTGGGCAATTCCAGATCCACCAACATGAATACCAACACACGGAGGGAGGGTGGGAAACTAACTGCAGAGAGACACACAGCACACTGTTCAGAAACACACAATTAGGAAACAGAAAAAATGAAAATACAGTACTTTTAAAACTGCAAGTTTGTACTTAACAGAAGACTAAAATTCACTACAGCAAGTTTCACTTAGCTTCAGATTGTAATGCAGATGTTTGTAGCCAAGCAAGTCTCTCAAGAGTTGAGCATAAAATGATTTCTCAAACTTTGTGGCTAGCACTTAAAGTACAGAGGAATTCCTCTAGGCTATTAAATATCAAATAACAAAGAAGTGATACCCCCTCTTATAGCAAAATAACTGCAGAGAGACACACAGCACACTGTTCAGAAACACACAATTAGGAAACAGAAAAAATGAAAATACAGTACTTTTAAAACTGCAAGTTTGTACTTAACAGAAGACTAAAATTCACTACTGCAAGGTTCACTTAGCTTCAGCTTGTAATGCAGATGTTTGTAGCCAAGCAAGTCTCTCAGGAGTTGAGCATAAAATGATTTCTCAAACTTTGTGGCTAGCACTTAAAGTACAGAGGAATCCCTCTAGGCTATTAAATATCAGATAACAAAGAAGTGATACCAACACCCCCTCTTATAGCAAAATAACTGCAGAGACACACAGCACACTGTTCAGAAACACACAATTAGGAAACAGAAATATGAAAATACAGTACTTTTAAAACTGCAAGTTTCTACTTAACAGAAGGCTAAAATTCACTACTGCAAGTTTCACTTAGCTTCAGCTTGTAATGCAGACGTTTGTAGCCAAGCAAGTCTCTCAGGAGTTGAGCATAACTCTGTATTGTTCTCACTACTGTTATGTATGTAACCTTGCTTGTTCTTCTGCAGAGCTTTTCTCTGCGGGTCTCTGATGAAAAAAGGACTCTAGCTCAGTCAGACTTTCCTGGTCAACAAATGTCAAATAAAATAAATAAATAAAATATGTGTAATTTTTTAAGGTACAGGTATAAGCGCTTACATTCAGGGACTTTCCCATTGTATCTCCTAGATGTCCCTGTACTTTCAACAATGTTTGAGTTACACATATATTCAGACGTGAAAGTATAGAATGATCTTTATTTGGTGCAAGCTGTTTTTGGATAACCAAATCATTCAGTAGCATACTCTGGCCAGCAAATATAAATTTCTTATACAAGATCTACTCACTTATTCCTGGCAGACACTTTTCTTAGGTAGGAGCAGTGATATCCAGTCTTACCCCTAAATACCAAATGTACTCACATTATTTCTTTACTTGCCCAGGTTATGCCTGGTTGGATGCTGTCTTCCAAGACAATCCAAATATATAAACAGTGAGAGATCTCATTATTTTGTATTCCCTTGTAATTTGTGGAGTCTATCAGTGCACAGGTCATAGTCTGTCAAATAAGGTCAAGATAGTACTTTTAGTAGCATCAGACCACCCACCCCCTTTCTCATTACCTCACAAATTATATTCTTGGTCAATCCTCCCTTCCTCCTTTCTCAACACTGCTGGCTTAGGGTCTATATCACAACGTCGAACTTACAAAAGTTCGATCATTGTAATATCGAACCATATGTTTGAAACCCAACAAAACCAAAAACACAGAACAGAGATTTTTTTCCCAGGGGAAAAAAAAATCACTGTTCCGTGACAAAAAAAAAAAAACTTAAACCTAAACGGAAGTGGGGGGGCAAAGACCCCCACACCCACGAAAGTGGAGGGCTGTACCCCCCACACCCCCAATACTTAAATATACCAACTCCGAGATGTAGCAAAGCCCCAAAAACGACCCACCATTTTTTTTTCCCTGGGAAAAAAGTCGATGTGCCATGGCTTCTCTATTTTCCACTTTCGGACTTTAGGGTTCGATATTACAATGTTCAAACTTGTTTTAGTTCGACATTGTAATATAGACCTGCTCGCTTAAATAAGATCTACAGCTCTGCTTCTCTGACTCAGTGATGTGCCTATTAAATTGTGGGCTCAAGAGAGCATATTGTTGCTACCTCCCCTGCTTTGTCTTTCTTCTGACAAATATTCAGTATAACTGCAGATATATGTGTGGGGAGCCCTTTATCTTATTTACCCCTTTGTCTGCACTATGCTCCTGAACCTCACAATAATCCCAATACACAACTGCCCCCATAACATTTGCTCCTCCAAAACTTGTACAAATGTATAGCTAAAAAGTGAAAAATAGTTCACCACTCCAACCATATCTATGTGGGTATTACAGCTTTGAAAGATACATAATAAATAAATCTCAGTATTCAGTTTCTCCTCTACCTAATGTTGTACTCCTCCTTGATTCTTAATCATACCTGTAGTTTGTATGTACTTTAACCATAATGAAATGTGCATATTAATTGTTATTATTATTATTACATTACCTCCAGATCCACTGCAGAGGGGAGAAAAGTCCTCACAATGACCTAGACAACTAGAGACAGACAAATGTTCTGTGAAAGTGGGATGCAGAAGAAAGCAACTGAATGGCTCATGAGATCAAAGCTGGATCCAGCACTTGGTGACACAGACAGTCACCTAGGGCCCCGTGGCTATAGGGGCCTACTCTGGCCAGGAAGTTTCAACATAAAAAAAAAACAAAATACTTCTTAACACCACTGTGGTGGCATCTTCTCCTTTAAGGAGGACCATGCATACATTGCACACACGCATGCACACATGCCAAGGCAGATATAAACCCATTTTGCACTCATGCAATGGAATTTATACTAGCCATTCTGTTTTTAGAGAAGTGTGTGTGTGTGTGTGTGTGTGTGTGTGTGTGTGTGTGTGTGTGTGTGTGTGTGTGTGTGTAAGAACAGAGAGAAGGTAGGTGTGTGTGTGTGTGTGTGTGTGTGTGTGTGTGTGTGTGTGTGTGTGTGTGTGTGTGTGTGTGTGTGTGTGTGTGTCGAATTACCATAAGGTTGAGTTGCAAAATGATGAGACAGAAATGACGAAAGTTTATATTCACGAACACCCAAATCATTGTAAATTTTCCCCTGGAAAGTAAACAATCGGCCAACAAAACTTTAAAAAAAACAAACCAAAGCAAATAAAACCCACCCAAGTGAGGGGTTTTGTCCCCCACACCCCCCATGTGGGGGAGTGCGCCCCTACACCCCCCAACTAAATATACCAACTCCAAGATCGCACTACAGTGGAGAAAAGGTCAGAGTTACAGCACAAACCATGAAATCAGGACTAAGCAAGTAGTGCAGACAGAAGGTAGTAGATCCACACAGTAAATTTATTGAAAGATAAGCGCTTTCATCCCAAGTAGTTAGTTTAAAAGGAACTTCATCCTTTTAAACTAACTGCTTGGGATAAAAACGCTTATCCTTCAATAAATTTACTGTGTGGATCTACTACCTTCTGTCTGCAGCTACTTGCTTATTCCTGATTTCGTCATTAATAGGTCAAAGTTCACTACACTGGCCAAATGACTCCTTTTGTGGCGAAAACTTACAACGATCTGGACGTTCATGAATGTAAACTTTCATAGTTTCCGTCTTGCCGTTTTGCAACTTGATGTTTTGGCTTTTCAAGAATTTAAAGTATATCTGTGTATGCATTTGTATGAAAGATAGTGTGTGTATTGCTGTATGAGTGAGAATGTGTGTATGTATGCATTGCTTTGTGAGAGAGTAGATGTGTGTATGTGTGTGTTGCCATGTGAGAGCAGAGAGAAGATAGGTCTGTGTGAGAAAGTAGGCCTGTGTGTATGTGTGCATTGCTGTGTGAGAGCAGGGAGGCTAATGGTTGGTGTGTGTGTGTGTGTGTGTGTGTGTGTGTGTAAGAACAGAGAGAAGGTAGGTGTGTGTGTGTGTGTGTGTGTGTGTGTGTGTGTGTGTGTGTGTGTGTGTGTGTGTGTGTGTGTCAAATTACCATAAGGTTGAGTTGCAAAATGATGAGACAGAAATGACGAAAGTTTATATTCAAGAACGCCCAGATCGTTGTAAATTTTCCCCTGGAAAGTAAACAATCAGCCAACAAAACTTAAAAAAAAAACAAACCAAAGCAAATAAAACCCACCCAAGTGAGGGGTTTTGTCCCCCACACCCCCCATGTGGGGGACTGCGCCCCCACACCCCCCAACTAAATATACCAACTCCATGATCGCACTACAGTGGAGAAAAGGTCAAAGTTACAGCACAAACCATGAAATCAGGACTAAGCAAGTAGTGTAGACAGAAGGTAGTAGATCCACACGGTAAATTTATTGAAAGATAAGCGCTTTCATCCCAAGTAGTTAGTTTAAAAGGAACTACTAACTGCTTGGGATAAAAACACTTATCCTTCAATAAATTTACTGTGTGGATCTACTACCTTCTGTCTGCAGCTACTTGCTTATTCCTGATTTCGTCATTAATAGGTCAAAGTTCACTACAATGCACTATGTAAACATATTAAGATGTTCCCTAGCCATAGTTTTAAGTTTGGTATACTAGAAGTAGTAGGGCATGATTTTAGAGGTGGTGATTGGAATAATAAATTATTGAGGGCTGAAGTCAAATGGCAATTAAAACTAAATGCTAGTGAAACCCCAGGATTAAATGAACATATTAGTATTAAACATGAATTAAAATATAGGGCATTGAAACGTTAAGTCCAGGTTATATATACTACAACTACTATTATACATAAACCTGTTTTAATATTTTTAAAGATGTTGTTTTTAAAGATGTTGTTTTATTTTCTGTCTGTTTGAATATTGTTAAAATGCATACTGTTTTTTCTTGATGCTGTTAGGATGAAGATGACATTTTGTATGTTTCTTTAAAGACAGGATTGTACCTAATTGAGTTAATTGAATGTATTATATAAGGCTGAGGTTATGGTGAGGAAATTGTTCTGATGAAGTGATAATACGAAAGCGCTTGACCTGGATGTAATTTTTTTAATTGTATTGTGGTTCTGTGAATTAAATCTTTGGGCATTAGTTATTGGAGTCGGAGTGGTTACTGGATTTTTATTTGTTGTTTTTTTCCACTCCTCACCCTAGTTTTTACTAGTTTAAAAGAAACTACTAACTGCTTGGGATAAAAACACTTATCCTTCAATAAATTTACTGTGTGGATCTACTACCTTCTGTCTGCAGCTACTTGCTTATTCCTGATTTCGTCATCAATAGGTCAACGTTCACTACACTGGCCAAATGACTCCTTTCGTGGTGTAAACTTACAACGATCTAGACGTTCATGAATGTAAACTTTCATAGTTTCCATCTCGCCATTTTGCAACTTGATGTTTTGGCTTTTCAAGACTTTAAAGTATATCTGTGTATGCATTTGTATGAGAGATGGTGTGTGTATTGTTGTATGAGTGAGAAAGTGTGTCTGTGTATGTATGCATTGCTTTGTGAGAGAGTAGATGTGTGTATGTGTGTGTTGCCGTGTGAGAGCAGAGAGAAGATAGGTCTGTGTGAAAGAGTAGGCCTGTGTGTATGTGTGCGTTGCTGTGTGAGAGCAGAGAGAAGTTAATGGTCGGTGTGTGTGTGTGTGTGTGTGTGTGTGTGTGTGTAAGAACAGAGAGAAGATAGGTATGTGTGTTATGTGTGTGCGTGTGTGTGTGCGTGTGTGTGTGCATGTGTGCGTGTGTGTGTGTGTTTAACATACCTCTGAATTGTAGAGATTTAGCCTCATAATTTTGGTCTGTTTCTCAAAATTTGTGGTTTTCTGGCAAATCACAGAGGACTGAAGTAATTAAATAAGGACCTATATATGAGTTTCAGACTTCACATCCTTCAGAAAATGCATGCTAACACAAATCATGTTATTCTAGCAACTGTGTAATTAAAAAGAGCAATATTTAAAATCTATCCCTGTTTTTTGGGCCATTGCACCCCTATTATTTTAGACATTTTCCACATTTCTTGCACTAAGAGATTGATAGGTATGCATACCTGTCAACTGTCCAGATTTTTGCAGAATGGCCACATTTTTGTTTCATTTTTTTTGGCCTATTCCTCATAAAATGTGTGGTTTTCTGGCAAATTACTGAGGATTGAAATACATGTCATACATTTGACTTTCAGACTTCATTTCCTTCAGAAAATGCACGATAAAACAAATGCTGTTATTCTAGCAATTTTCTAAGTCTATAAGAACAATATTTATAATCTGTCACTATTTTGAGGGCCTTTGCACCCCCCCACCATTATTTTAGGCTTTGTCCAGATTTCTTGGGCTAAGAGGTTGAGACGTATGGAAGTATGGTATGTAATGCCCTAGCGGGGTGGAGTTAGTCTATTAACTTAATCAGGCTTGACCCTGTAACTTGGTTATAGGAGACAAGAGCCTGAATTATCTACACCAAACTACCAGATTGCTGAAGGAATTGTGAGTTTGAATTTCAGTACATTTTCAGGGGAATTGTGAGTTTCAGTGTACTTTCAAGGGTTATGAGTTTCAGTGCATTTTCATGGAATTGTGAGTTTCAAGCAAAGAGAGATTTACTGTTGCTCATGCTAAGTCTGTTTTCAATGTGAAACTAATGGTTTTGTTTAGCAAATGGCAGCCATTGTTTGTGCTGTGGAATTTGAAAGCAGTGTTAGTAGCATAATTGCCTTTGGTGCAGAAGGCTGTGGATTCTACTCCCACACCATGTATATGGAGTGCTGATTTTGCAGTGCCCTTTTGAATGCGGATTATTTGGTACATTTTAAGGGGGGATAGGGGTTCTGCACTCCTGAGTGCATCCAACTTTATATGAGATGCCTAGTAACTATGAACTTGCTGTTGGTTTTCAGTCATTTCCTATTGCAATATTACCAGCTTACCAATTTTTTTAATGTAACATAGCAATTAATTCTTCAAGGGCAGTAGGTACTGAATTTGTGCATAAAATCCTGAAATGTACATTTGCTTGCTAGTAGCAACCTCTTCATTAGTTACAAATCTCTGTAATGTGGAATTATTCAGATGACTTTTACTTCTGCAGAGATTGTGCTTATTGACGGATACTGGTAGATTGCAATGACTGAAGTCTGAGTGGCTTTTTATGGTTAAAATGCTCTGAAATTGGCAGTTTTGTCATTATTGGGTCATGTATTTTTTTAATTGCTTACTGGAAAAATGTTCAAAACTACAGATTCAAACCACACTCTAACAAGGGTGCTGTATTATACAAGGATTATGATTTATACAATCGGGAAGGCAAATCAAAGAAAACATACATGCATGCATGGCCCTAAAAATGTGTGCAAGGAGCCTATGGTTTGAAAAACAGCCCAAAGGTAAATGTAATTTTCCACTGGCCAGATGCATTTTATTTGAATGTGGGTTTTAATGCCATTTCAATGAATGTGAGTTTCAATGGCAGAGAAGTTTACTGCCCATGCCAAGTCTGTTTTCATTGTGAGACTGTATTGTTTGTTTAGCAAATGGCTATCAGTGTTTGTGCTATTTTATTTCAATACCTGTAATCATTGTAGAAGTAAATAAGAAAACAGTATGCACACTCATAGGTTTGAACAGTGTATATGGTAAATGGGGAGAAATAGCCAAGTAATGGAAGACTGGAATAGCTGGGGAGGGGGCTGCTGTGGGGGGGGGGTGCAGGAGGGGCTGTTCTGCGGGTGCCCCAATCTATTACCCTGCCTAGGGCCCCATTTGACCATGATCTGGCTCTGCATTGGGATAGGTCAAAAGGATATGACTAGAGACTAGAGTTGCTGGAGCTGTTTTGACTAGAGGTGAAAAGAAACAGGGGACATGATATTGGTGCACAAGAGAGTTGTGCACAGTATCATTCTGAACAGGAATGCCAGAGGGCAGTTGGAAGTGCTGGCAGAAGATTGCAGGGATTATCATCTGAGAAAGTGCTTCTTCACTGAGAGGGTTCTTGATTCATGGAATGGACTGTCAAGATGTGTGAGGAAATCTAAGAGTGCATGACACAGTTGGAGAAAGGGTAAGGTGAAAGCAGGAATGGAGGAGAGTTATAATGTTAAATACACTAAAAGGATGGACTAGATAGGCTTATTATCTCCTTCTCCCATTAAGCTACTGTAATATAATGTAATGTGGCTCCTTTATAACTGATGGTATGGTCATTTTTTTTTTTTTTTTTTGTATTAACTTTTTTCACAGTGCAATTCTAAAGACCATAATTGTGATTCTAAAAACTATTACACTGAATATAGAAAATATATAATCCAAAGTCACGGTTCCTCTGGGTCCTTCCCATACACGCGCGCGCGTGCACGCACACACGCACGCACGCACGCACGCACGCACGCACACACACACACACACACACACACACACACACACACACACACACACACACACACACACACTTTTAAGTAAGGTGACCATGCAGGGAGTTAGCTTATATATATATATATATATATATATATATATATATATATATATATATATATATATATATATATATATAGTTAGTAGGTGTAGAATGGCACAGTCTACACACCAGGAGGTACATAGAACTTCGTCCCCACAAAAATGACTTACCACTGTAACAGCAAGTTTCTCTATTTGTTGTTTTACTGCTCCAATCATGCTTTATCTGTTTCTGTTGCGGGACTTACAATATTGGATCTTTCACTTCTAATAGTTACCCTCAAGTGACAGCCTTGGCCACTGAGTAAGACACATTGTGCTTATCACTTTTATTTTTTTCAAACTGTTGGCCTTCCTGTTGTGTAGGCAATGCCAAGTCCCAGCTTTTGCCCACCTGCAGCCCCTGGTGATCATAGACAACCCTCCTTGGTTAGGGGTAACATGATGTACTTAAATATGTACTTATGAATGTATCCATTATTCACAAGTTTCACAAGCTTGATGATTGCAATGAGGAGCATGAATTGAAGATTCTGTGTGTTATTACAACATGGTAAAAAAAACTTTTATCCCAGTTCTGAGTTATTCAGTTCTGTTATCTTATGTGATACACCTGTAACAGGATTGCTGGTGGCAGTTATGATGAAGGCATGCTGATTGTTAGGAAGCAGTGACCCTGGTCAATCTATGGATACATTGGCATGAAACTGAATATAGTTCTAGTTGTCTGGTTATTGAAATACTTATAGAAGGGTATATGAAGGTTTGGGTAGTCACTGCCTGGTTCCTTGAGGGACTGCTGCAGACTCTATCTTCACAGACTAGTAAGAATAATTTTATCCTACTTAAGGGCCTGAATGTTAATTAATGAAGCATTGTGGACCTGTGCTTAGATTATGCAACTTGCACCACAAAATGATCAGTCTAGTCAAATGTTGCAGTGGGCTCCTATTCCCTCTTGTATATGGACTTCACATCAGCTGGAAATACTGCAATAAGTTTGTAGGTCTTCTACTATAAGTGACCATTCTTCTGTTACTCTATTCTAGTCAGAGAACAGAATGAATCCCCTACCTGCTTCTATCGCCTTCAGAGAGTTCTTCGCACAGAAGGAGTACCCATGCCTTCTCATATTGGAAGCACATGCTCAATATATAGAACTTCTGTGGGAAATGTAGATCCCCTGGAAAACCAGCACACAAAGCAATCTCTCCAGAATATTTGCTCCCAAAATGTGTTTGCTGTATTTTGGGTATGGTGTGAGATCATGGTAGTGTGAGCCATGTTTCACCTTAAAAGGTATTTTCTCTTTTACCAGAGGTTTGTGCAACTGTGGAATTATTATACATAAGTAACAGGGTAGGGTGAAATCCCCCACATGTGAATGCATGAAAGCTTGCGTCCTGCAAAAAAAGTCTTACTGATTTTTTCCCAAATCTGCAGTGTATGTGCATTTGGGGAATTTGCATATGGTGGTATGTTTATGGGGAATCAAATTTTGAGTTCCTATAGTGGGTCCAACAAGAAAGCATCAGAATGTTCCCAGACTTAGTAAAAAGGTAAACACAGTCTCTCTTGAATTTGTTGACAGACAGATGTCAAAAATGAGCTTGCATGTCACTGACTGCCACATCAACAATGCCTGAGACGGTACACAACCAAGTGAGACACTGGGGAACCATTTGAAATGTCAGGACCCACTAGACCGAGTCCCAAAACATGGAGGTAGATTGGCCAAAAATGGATTTACATATACCAAACCCAAGATGGCCATTTCACAGAAAATTCATTTTTCTCCAAGGTGTGGTGATCTTGGAGTTGGCATATATAAATTCATGGGGTGTGGGGGCTTGCCCCAATCTTGGAGGGTGCACCGGGCTTGCCCCCTGCAAAAAAAAAAGAAGTTTAAAGGAGAAGAGTGATCTTCAAGATTTGTTCTTCTGCTGGATTTTCAGTCTTTTTTTTTTTTTGCTCTGTTGACACTCGACATTACAAGTATCAAAATTTCAATAGGGAGCCAAGACAATGTACCCCTGAATCAGTGTGTCCTCTTTATACATGCAGTCCTTCACTCTTTGCACCTTTATTAGCTGCATCTCCTATTCCATGCCCCCTGAGCTACTTCATGCACACTGGGGACATTACAATGTCATAATTTATTCTGGGACACCCCACATTTAAGTGATGTTTTGCCTCTTTCCTAGATTTTGCCAAACAAGGTTTCTTTTCATCTTCCTGCATAGATTCCCCAAGGATCGAGGTATTCTGACTTGTACATTCCCTCATTCGAGGTTCAGAATATAACATGGAAGGAAGTACTAAAACCATTTCATACCCTAATGGAGAATGGGAGTCTCGCAGCTGGCAGTCTCCATCTCTGTTTCATGAAAATGCATGCTCCACTCTTCATCACTCCAGCAATGCATATATACTACCTATTATTATGTTAAGCAGAGGGCCCATCAGTATTGAAGCAGGTTATGGTAGCTCCCATTTCCAATGATGCTCACCCTGTTTTTTACCTCCATTTAGACTGATCTCCCTTCTGACAAGTTTGGTAAGAATGCCAGAGACAGCAATGGTCAGCCAGCTTCAAAAATATATTACTGGCTATGTTATACTGGCCTATAACCAACATCAATTCAGATAAGGCCACAATCATATGATAGCCATTTCCTCTTCTAATGACTTTATACATAACAGTATGGAAGAGTATACTTACAGGGCTTTGCTGTTATTAATAGGGTATTTGACTTGGTAGAAAACACTTGATACAAGCTCTTCATGAGTCTCTGCTTGCACAAGGTATAACCAGTTTAAAGTCAGAGCTAAGAGTTATATGTCTAATTGTGCACTGATCTTTTCCAAGACAACATAGGGTTCTGTGGTGGGGCCGCTGTGTTTCTTACTTTTCACACAGTCAGCTTCCTGTGAATTTCCTAGCCTTATGCTCCATATTGTATACTGTACTCCTCTTATTCAGATGTTGAGGTCAAAATGATCTTAAGTAGGATTTCAGCAGAGTCTTTGAGTGGCTCACCAGCTGTGTATTCCAAGTAAACCTAGGCAAGACCACACTATGCTGACTGTTAGAGAGACTAAAACAGTCACAGGAGCTTAGAGAATCCTAGGGCTCAAGAGAGTACCACCACACTTGTTATGCATCTGTATTTTAGAATTACTTTATTCTGGGTATACACCTGGTGTTAAAACTGCAAATAGTTTTAAAACAAAATGACATATTTTTGATGTTTTGGTTTCACTATTAACCGAATTTTTGCTTATGACCATACCTTCAGAATGATGTCAGCTTAGGTACATTGGCAATGATTTACATACACTAGCAAAGTGCTCTGAATAATCAACAACTCCATACTGCTTTAGATGAGCAGCTACTTACTTACACTATGGTTTCAATGATAAAAATTCATGTGGCTATTTTCAGTTTAAGTTGTTCCACCTAAAAGATATAATAAACCACTTGTTTTACTAGGATATAAGACTCACCTGTTGCGGCACTTCGAATGGAAAAATAGTAGCTTATACACAAATGCAGATAGTGAGGCATTGTGGATTCAGTCTTTTATGGTGTCATGTCACGAGTTTTCAGATTCAGGAAAAATGTAAAGGGAACACCCTTAACAACAATATGAATTACAAAAAGAACACACTTTTTTGCATCGAGCACTATAAAATTTGATGCTGTGTATGGTAACAAGATTACCCCATTACTAAGGGTTGGTAATTAAGGTTTGTTATTTATGTTTGCTATGGGAAGTGTGACAATACACTGGAAGATTGTATACTACCACAATTACCTAGTGATTTAGCTTGACTATCCTCTGTCTTTCTCTCACCCTCTCTCTCTCAGACATTTCTTTCTCCTTTAGCCAACACTTACAGCTGTTGAAAGTGAATATCAACAGGCAACTGCACCTTTGCCACAGTATTTTCAAGATTTATTTGCAATTAGCTTAGGATGGCCATTTGCATTTGCATCTTGGTTGTTCAGCCAAAGTATGTCTTTCCCTTTGCCATTGCTGCCTCTTTTAAAACCAGTCATTCCCTATATATGTTTCTAAATAAAATATGTCACTGCATGCTTCTTTGCCTGTGGAATGCCAGTTCCAACATCAGAAAAGAGTAAACCGTCTGCTTGTTAAGAAGTTGGTTGGTCAACCATTAGGATAATAGTGGTTACACTTTCCCCTAATTATTTCCTTCCCCTCCCAGCCTATTATCTTGTAACTGTGTAATATACCTACCTATTAAAGTAGATTGTTAGCAAGGGTCAATCTCTCTCTCTGCAAAGGCTCTGAATCAATTTGAAGATCTGTTTTCACATTCCCTAGTCCAGCTATCAAGTACAGCCTTCCTATATAACTTATTAATGTGAAGTACTTCAAGGAATTTAGGGAAGACTTTATTAACTGCTAGTTAGGATATTGGATTAAGGTTGTGAGCTGCTTCCTGTGGTAAAATGTTTGACTCCTTCAGCCTCATTTTGCTTTCTTTGGTCCTCTGAGCAAGTTACTTAAACAGAAAGTGCTCCCTGGCTGAATCTGAAAAAAAAAACCTCCATGTGGATTAGTTCACTACCCCAGTTAACAAATACAAGTAAGCAAAAATAAACTACACTCCAGGAAAATGCCAAGTGCAGCAACCATTACAATAAATCACCAAGAAAGTAAATGCACTCCATACTGTCCAACAACATCAACCATTTCTCCAATGCACTCATGAATATCACAGCCTGTCTCTATGACCATTGATATTTGTTCTCTTTGTAGCTGTTGATGTAACCTAAGAATTGCTATCATTATAGGCGTTGTGTGACTGCTGTCCACGCATTGATGTTATATTTTAACCTTCACTTTCAGTTTCTAAGTTAGTAAATTGCACTGAATTACTAAGCTTGAAGAATGTTTGTTCTTTTGTCCAATGAAGATGTTAGTCATTGTCTCTTGTTCCATTTTATATGCTCAGTTCCTCCATAACTTTTGTCAGTGGACCAGGCTGTAGTTAAAAAAGAGTCTGTCTCAGAGTGATACTTCTGTTAATTAAAAATAAACATAATTCTGACTTAAACAAACTAAACTTTTCAAGACCCCCAATAACAGATGATTACGTATAGTGGGTCTCACCTGATTAACAAAAATTAATTAGTTTAACCTTTATCAACTAATTTAACCTCAGTTTTCTTGAAGACCTGTTTTATATATACTGCACAATCAAGTATAACTGAAACTCCAATTGAATTATACGTGCTTGTTAACATTCAGTCATCAGCAACGCAGACACGTTGCACATAAGCATTTTTTTTTGTTTTTTCCAATAACACAGACATGTTGCATATAAGCATTTTTTTGTTTTTTCCAATAACATTTTATTGACTTGCGTATCAAGTAAAAATGTTGTGCAAAAAATACATGCAATGAGAAAGATTATTGATCACACAAGGTTTATAGTTATTAGCACTTATTGCAAGCTACAAATACTATCTAGTCCTAGTCTACTTCTAAACCTGTTCACAATAATTACAACCATACTACTAAACTGATTCAGAGGGGGAGGGGGTAGCAAGCATATCAATTCTGAGTTATAAATCTGGGGTACAATAATCTTATTTTGTTACGTCCCTATGTATGATGAAGACAAAATTTATTGCAGATGATCAGTCTCTGATGGTCAAAGTACATCAAAATTAAACATGAACCATTATCATGTGAGCAAAATATTATCAAAGAGTTCCTTCCAAAATTTATGATTGTAGATACGTTTCTTAGGATTTACTATGATCAGTCTTTGCGAGGATATATATGTTATGGCCATAGCTTGGAAACTCTTCCATGACATCTTAATGAGATCTAACCAGTTTTTGGTTATATACAATTTGATAAGTGAACATATGATAATTGGAGTATGCATTTGCAGCCTGGTAAGATTCGGGTCTGTAATATGGAGGATTGCTAGTTCCCAACACAGGACTGATTTGCAATATCCCATCTTTTCTAGGCATATCTTAAGCGAACCCCATAGATTCTGTGCATATTTACAATACCACAAAGCACGCAGTAGATCAGATCGCGGATAAAAGCAGCATTTACATGCTGGCGAGGCTTTAGTATTAAATTTATTAAGAATCGTGGGACTGTTAGACATTATTGTTAACCATTAGCTGTGTACATATTAGTTTTTAAACGGAGAGAGATTTAACAGTGAGGTTGATAGCTTTACATTTCTGTTCTTTTGAAAATGTGTTATCTCTGTTGTCCTAATAGTTGGAATATAGGAATGAGTCTTCATACATGTAGGAACTAACAAGTTTATAGGTGCTTGAGATTGCTTTATTTTTACTGGCAAAGTTTTCCATGATTTCTGAGAATCTGACTAGGTCTTTCTCATTTGTAGGTGAGCCTCTTGTTATTGCAGGAAGTATTTCAATAATCTTAGAATGATGATGTATTTCTTGCTAACCTGCAAAGCTTCTCATAATTCTAGTGGTGTTTTGTCTCTGTTTGCAGATGTCCCATACCCTACAGTTCTTGATTTGTGGATAATCTGAAAGATTTAACATCTTATTTATTTTAATATTTGGATTCAAATGAATAGGCTGGAGAAGTTCCAAAGCATTATCAAGTTTTTGGGTTCTCATCCATTCCTGAAAATTCTTTACACTGGCCATTAGATTATCATTCAGTTTGAGGTTTCTAAAATTACCAGGAGTTATGTAAGATATGGCTTTGGGGGTGACTTTGCTGCAAAGCACATGCTGGTGCCAGATCATAACCCATAGTGGAGACCAATGTTCACACTGTTTTGAAAAGTTTGTTATTAAAGTGAGACTGTGCGCATTGGTAATTCTAAAGCAGAGCTGAAAGTCTGGTAACTTCAGTCCCCCTCTCTCTTTGGGATATCTTAACTTTGTATAACTAATTCGAACTGATTTAGGATACCAGATAAACGTGGCCAGTTCCTTATTCATTTTATGGAAGAAGTGGTTTGGAATTATTGTCATTGTTGTATTAAAGTGATATAATAATTTTGGCAAGATATTCATCCTAATGATTGCTGCTTTTGACATCATGGATAATTTTAATAGCTTCCATCTATCTAGTTCTTGTGTGACATTGTTCCATGTTTTAAACATGTTATTTTGTATCTTTGGTAGGTGATTATGTTTGTACGTTATACCAAGGTATTTAACAGAGTAGAATAGTCTGGAAAGTAGCCTTCTATGTGATTTAAGGGGTTAATGGGAAATATCTGTGATTTTCTGTGATTAATTTTGTAGTTTGAAACTGCTGAGCAGTCCTGTATTGACAATTCCGTTTTCTTAAGATCTGTGTTAGGGAGTTTGAAATAAATGTTTAGGTCATCTGCAAATGCGAATAACTTTATTTTGAAGGTTAATATTCTTGGAATTGAATGAAAGTTTTTTGCAAGATATGAAGGAAAAGAGGTTCTATAAATAGGTTGAATAAAAGTGGTGAGAGTGGGCATCCCTGTCTTGTTCCATTAGTTATTTTGATGGAACTTGAGAGGGCTCTATTAATATATAGATATGTATGTGAATTTTTATATAACGTTTCTATCAGATTAGTGAATTCTTACGGGATATCAAAATAGGATAGAGATGCCAATAGAAAATTCCAGTCTACACTATCAAATGCTTTACATGGATCCAAAACAAAAGCATATCTAGGATTTCTTTCTTTCTTGAGCAATTGTATCATAGAGTCAAGTGTTAAGAGTATTATCCCATGTATGTCTGTTCATCATAAATCCAGATTGCGCTGGAGAAATGATGGATGGCATAACCTTCTTTAGTCTTTCTACAAGTAGGGAAGCTAGAATTTTAATATCCACATTCATCAGGGCACTCGGTCTATAGTTATGGGGATTAGCTCTATCTATTCTGTTTTTTGGAATCAATATTGTTTTGGAGTTGTTCAGGTGGAGATCAGTTATCCCATTAGTTCTAGTAAGATTAAACACCTTTAAAAGTATAGAGGAAAGTCTGAAGTTAAATGTCTTATAAAATTCTGATGTGTATCCATCTGGACCTGGTGCTTTGCCTGTTTTTAAATTCTTAATTACCTCAATTATTTCTTGGTGCTTAAATGGGGCTGTTAGGAGATTTGCTTGGGTATTTGTGATTTTAGGAAATTCAAGATTTCTTAAGAATTTTTCAACTTTTTCTTTAGCAATTTGCTGGATGTTCATACTATAAATTCCTGTATAAATTTCTTTGAATATTCTTAAAATATGTTCATCTGTTTTGAATACGTTATCTTGGTAGTTTAACAACGTTATTCTAGAGGTTTCATGTTTGTTATCTGTTATCCTCACGAGCATTTTGGATGGGACCTGTGCCTCTTCAGAGTAGCTTGCTATATATTTTAGTTCTTGTATTGAGTAGCTTTGCTAGCGCAAGTCAAACAGTTCTTTTTGTAGTTTGTTTACTTGCTTTTACAACTCAATACATGGTTTGTCTGCATTTTCCTTTCTAAATCCTTAAGTTCATTAATTAGTTGATTTTCTTTTTCCTTCCCCACTTTTTAGAAGTAAGATGACTTTTGAATCAGGAAACCTCTAATTGTTGCCTTACATGCTGCCCATTGTATATCAAGAGGAATGTTAGCATTGTTGAGGTTGTAGTCTAATTCTGCCAGTATATCAGCAATCTCATTGACCACTTCAGGTTTAAAAATAATGTTGTTATTTAAAGACCAATTGCACCTGTGATGCTTGGATGTCACCAGTGAGTCTGCCCAATTAATAATTATCATGATTTTTGAATGATCTGATAGATATCTAGGTTCACTAGCATATTTTAGTATCCCTCTCGCAAATTCCTCAGAGATTAAATAGAAGTCTAGCTGAGACCAGGAGTTATGGCATTTAAAGTAATATGTACAGTAATTGCCTTTTTCTGAGTCTCCTCCAAAGGAAATCGGGTCAAGGAGGTGAAAGTCTGATATGAGGTCAGCTAGTGCTATTGATGGCTGGAGGTTGTGGGTGCTTACTTTACTTGAGTGATCAATAACAGGGTCTATCACTGTGTTCCAGTCTCCTGCTATTATCAAATAGTGGTCTGAGAATTTACATAGTAGATTGTATATTTCAGAGATAAAATCCGATTGTTTCAAGCATGGCCCATATACATTAATAAACAGTGTTGATTTTGGTAGGTCATTGTTCAATGCTGTGAAGTAGCACCATTTACCATTTATATCCAACTAAAACTTAATTACAGGGTCTTGGAATGGTTTCTTAACTATGATAGCAACTCCCTTAGAATTTGAGCTGTCTCCTGATGTAACAATTGTTTTGATCCATTTTTTAATTGTATCTGCCTTCCAATCATCTTCTAACATATGGGTTTCTTGAATGAAGAAGATATTAGCTGTCAACTTAAAAATTAGGTGCATTAATAACTTGTTTTTTTCCTGTTCTGTAATCCCCTCACATTCCCTGAGTTTATCTTCCACATTTTAGATACATTGATGTACTTTAGATACCTTTGATGCCATTAAGTTTAAGAAGAGCATGTTGTATTGAAATTCCCAGACTTTCCCCCCTCTATTGTTTTCAAGATCATAACCTGATTTAGTAGCATCAAACTCTTCCAAAGCTGAACCCATGCCTACCCACTTATCTCCCCTACTTAGAAGAGTTCTGAAGTGAAAGACTAAAAGGTAAATCAGTAATGAAATTCGGTCTATTAATACGAGAGTATGTCCTTTGAGTTTTAACATTACTAAGTGACTGAATTCTTGTACTACACTTGAACATATATACATACCTAAAACTATCCAAGATAGGTCGATCATGACTAACACCACAATACCACTCAACTCCCTTTGATCCTTAACGCCAATTGTGGTAGCATTATAGCATATTATTCATTTGTTAGTGCTTACGGTTTAACTTTTGTAGTCCTTATCTGTATTCTAGCTTTTTCACATCTATATTCATATGATGGAGTTTAAGGAGAGATATACAATTCTTCTGCATTTCAGGCATTTGATAAGACAATTATGCAATCTTTGTTTCGTGACAAACAATTCAGGTTTATAAGTTCAAACCTTGATTTCTCTATATTGATTCATCTGCAGGAGCCTCGAGTTAGTGAAAGTGTAAGAAACGATGTTGAATAAAACTAATTTAATGACGCTTAGCTGACGATCATCAAAAAGCAACACGTTGCTTGCAGGGTGCAACTTCTTTTCAGACAATGAAAACTCAGAAATTTTCAGTTTAAATACACCTGTTTGATCACATGTCCATAAAATTAAAAACAATGCTATACCATGTAAGACATATGTACTAATAACCATTGTAAAACATGTTCTGTACATCATCATGCCAATAACAATGCTTTTTGTACAAACACACATTGACATGTCCTACAGCCAGATATAGATTCTTGTGTTGGAGTATAGTAGTTATGAACCTAGGGGTCCATGGAAATGACTACATTTCTATCAAGCCCATTTTAAAAGTTATTTGTCACTATAGTATAACACTGTTGGTAGATTAACAGGTATACAGCTTTAATTTTATGGACATGTGATCAAACAGGTGTATTTAAACTGAAAATTTTGAGTTTTCATTGTCTGAAGAAGTTGCACCTGCAACGAAAAACGTGTTGTACTAAAGTGTAAGAAACCATTTACATCTCTCTGTTCTAGAGCTAGAAACCTTGGAAGATCCATACATTGAAATAAAGCATTTAGCTCCAACTTATCAAATAGGATATTTTAGCTTCAGCATATTACTTCAAGCTGTGCCTAATAACTGTAGAAGGGTGTCCCTTCTTTGAATATTAACTGATAGATGTATCCTAGTAAACATAGATCTCAAGCAGGTTTTTATACTATCCACACTAATCCGTTTCACATATTAGCAACAACAAAAAACTACAACAAGGGAAAAAACAGTTTCTACTACAAGCTTTCCACGTCGGCTACATCATGCATTATTCTGAGAACAGATCTCACAAAAAATGATGCCGCCTATTTGCGATATAAAGAAATTAAATTCTGACAATAGGTTGTCACAAAGTCCAACTGTTTTGTGCAATTGCTAGGTTAGGCATAAGCCCATCATGTTGAGGAGCAGTTAATTTACTATTTATATCAGATATGGTTAAACTGAATAAGAACAATTGGATACATGGGAATGTCGCAGACAATTTTATATCAGGTCCATGCTTCGCCCAAGTTTTTCTAGGACTAGTTTAAATGGCTAAAACAAAGGGAACGGGGAAAAAAACAATCTTTGAATATTTACCAAGTCCAGAGTAATACTAGGTGGTTGACTTCCTTGGGCTAGTGGTTCTGATGTAGTGTTCTTAATTTATGCTGGACACTTAATAAAGAAAAATAAGAATCAAGATCTTATTGCTTGGTATGCTCTTTTTTTTGTCTCCTTTCATACGCTAGTTAGGTATACAGTGATTGCTCATGCGAGTCTGTAGTCATTACTGTATCTTTAAGTGGAAGGAACGTATAGGCAAGATGACTGATGACAGTACGTGAGAGTGTTACATTACGTGTCTTCCTCTGTCAAACAGCTACTGCTCTTTATGTTCCTCCAAGCTCGAAGTCATCATGCTGAGATAATTCAGTTTTTCAGGATCTAATTTATCTTACTTAAATCACAAGGATTAAGTAACATGTCAAACAGTAATCAGACATGGAATGTAGCCAGAAATAGATTTCTAAAGGTTTCTGCTGCCAACAGCAGTTTAGATCTCAGGAGCTTTGCCAAAGCTTTTCAAAAAGGCTAATTTTGCTTCTTTAGGTGAGTCTGCCATATATTTGACATCTTTGTGGTAATAGATGATTGTGTTAGGGTATCGCATCTGGAATTTCACTTTATGCTTGATTAAATCAGCACAGTAAGGCACAAGGTTCTGCCATTTCTTTCTTTATCTCCAGGGGAAGGTCTTGTGCCAGCGTAAGTTTAATACCATTCCATAGTACAAATTTTTGCTTTTTGGCTGCTAGCAAGATTTTTTGTGCATCCTGAACGCTGAGGAGTTTGGCATAAATTTGTTTTGGTGAGTCTGAGTCCTGCTTTTTACGTAATGAGCGCTGGACTCTCTCAATTATTATCTCACCGATTTTTTCCTCTTTTGAGAGTAAACTTAGAAAGATTTGTTGAATAATCTCCGGTAAGTGATTGTGCTCATACTTTTCAGGCAGCCCTCTTATTAGAATATTATTGCGATGGCCCCTAGCTTCTAAGTCCACTAGTTTTTGATTCATTTCTATTATTGTAGTGGCTTTGGCGCCAATTTCCTCTTTCAGCTTGCTTATTTGAAATTCGTTGTCTTGCGTTTTGGATTCAAGTGATGCCCACTCATTCTGCTATTTGATTCATCATCTTGGCAAAGCTAGAAAGTTGCTCAGAGAAACTTTGTACCACTATTTGCAGTGGAAGCAAGGCTTGTTTAAAGTCTTCCATGGGGCAGCTGCTGTCTGGATTCTGTTTAGCCATTTGTTTAGATGTTTCTAATTACTTAGCTGTTTTCTGTCTTTTAGCAATGGTATCTTTTTCAGGAGATGTTATGGCAGATAATTTTGTTTTGGTGGCTTGAGTCTCCATTGTATCTGTTTCCTTTTCTTTTGGCATCTTGAAGATTTTAAAATACTGGAGCCAATTTTAAGGATACAGTGTTGAAGTCAGGATATATTGCTGTATTCAGGCCTGTAATTCCATGTGGATAACTTGGTGCAGATAAGCAGTCAGTAGATTAGCGTTTTACCTCCAGGGCTTGAGACTTGCTGTCCAGTATACTATCCACAGGTCTAAGCGCTACTCCTATCAACAAGCTGTTCTCCTTTTTATAGTTGGAATCTTGGTATTAGTCAAAGTAAGTTAACTTTTATGAGGAGCTCTGTGGAGAGGGTGCTTACTGAGTGTAAACCATCTTGGAATAATCGCATATAAGCATGTTCTTAATTTAGTGAAAACACGTTTTAGCAAATCAGTAAAACAGATGTTAAGATGTTGCTAGGTATCAATTCAGCAAACATTTTAGGCTGAAAATTAAGCCACAGTATGAGAATGTGAAAAGAACTAATACAGTGAAAGTAGAATCAAAACAGACCTTTCAGTCTGAAACTACCACTATCAGAAGTTGTTTTTCTTTCCTCTGAGTTGCAGCGTACTTCTGAACGGTCCAGAATTTCACATAATGTACAAAATTTTGCCTCAAATGTTTGGTCTGCATAAATTTTGTAGTTTTCTGGCAAATCAGTGAGGATTTGAGTCACTGTATAATGGCAGATATTTGAGTTTTATAATTCATCTCCTTCAGAAAATGCAAGCTAATGCAAAACCTAAGTCTAAAAGAGCAATATTTAAAATCTGTCCCTGATTTTTGGCCTTTGTCACCCATTATTTTTGGATGTGTCCAGAATTTTTGCACTAAAAAGTTGAAAGATATGAGTTGCACTGAGAGAGGAGGCGGTTGTTTTGGTGAGCAGTGCAACAGTCATCCATATCAGAGATGCAAAGGCAAAACCTAATGAAGGAAAATGTTTTTTGTGGGTTTTTACAGATGGAAAATCATGTATAGTTTATTTTTACTGAGCAATTTACTTGTTTCTGAGAGGAAACACCATCTCTAAACAGGCACAATATTTGGCATCAGTCTGCATTCATTTTCAGTACAAACATTTAACTGACATGTTATTATTTCCCTTTAAGGTTCGATTCCTTCCACCTCTAGTTGCCTGCTGTGTGACTCTGAGCCAATCACTTAACCAAATTTTACCCCAGATTGCTTCTAAAAGGGGACACTTGTGTCAAGTGGAATTAGTCAGTTAACATATTAATAAATAAATAAAAAGTTTATAGAATTTCTTCTTTCTCTGCGTGAGTATTTGGGACACTAAAGTATTCGGCATATAGTCAGGAATAAATGGTTCAGACTAAATGGTTTAGGTAAAAGCAATGGATAATGTTAATTTAAATTTTGGTGGAGAGAGGGGATCTTATACCAGAATAAATAAGCCATTTTACCAGTCTATTTCTACTGTGTCTAATACTGAATGCAAACAAAACACAGGGAGAAGATAGAATTAGTAATAATGACCTTAGAACACTTCAGCATGAACTTACAGTACCATTGCATGTTATTCACTAGGCCATTTAAGTATGGGGAGTTTCCTCAAAATTGGAGCCATGCACTTGTTAAACCCATCTTTAAGTGAAAGGAGAATAGGGCAAACCCAGAGTGATACAGACCCATAACGTACTTTCTTGTTGTAAAAAAATAATGGAGGTTCTTTTGGATAAATTACTGTCAGAAATGGAAATGTTGGGACTTGAAACAATATATTAGCATACAAATGTTGAATAAATCTATAACTACCTGTAACATGATATTCTATAATAATATAATTACAGCTATTAATGAAAAAAGTATGTTGTCATGTAATTTATATTGACTTAACTTCAGCCTTTGATGAGGTCATACACAAAACACTGATCAATAAATTAGAACAACTAGGTATTAATATAATCTTGATAAGATGGATAGCTGCAAGGCTAACAAGTTGGATGTGGAAAGTATCAAACAGCAATTGGACAGATGAAATTTTAGTTTACAGTAAGTTTGTCTCACAGGGCTCAGTCTTGAGCGGCCCATACTTGTTTCAGTTATATATTTCAGATTAATCTTTTTCATCTAAGGTGTTTTATAGTCTGTATGCAGATGACTTGAGAATGGGTAAACTGATTATATTTGTTATAGATAGGGTGCTTCTGCTAAGGAACTTGACTAAATAGACCATTTGGACATAGGAGAATAATATGCTATAAAAGCATCGCAAATTAAGCATATGAGATTTAAGAGACATAGACTGAAGGTTAATATTTAATACATCACACAGTGATTGAAACTGTAGAATCATTTAAGGACCTGGATATATATGTGTCAACCAACTGGCTAATAATAGTTATAAAATTATAGGCTATATAAAACAATTTATAAGACTAGGACATTAGAAATGATTAAATCACTGTCAGTTACATCAGATCCAAAACTAAAGTATGGAATAAAAATAAGGAAATATTATAAGAAAACTAGAATGAACAAATTAAACAGTACAACAGATATATACAAAGGGTATCCATGGATGTGAAAATGTAAGTTATTATTAAAAGATTAAAATATTTGAACTTGTACAATGTTTCATATAGATCTTTATGAGGAGATCGGGTATATAGGGCATTTAGGGACAACTACCTCTGGGAATGTTTGGGGATATCAAAGAACAGTAGAAAACCATCAGACAACCCATATAGTCCATGAAAAGAAGACAAAAGTAGCATTGATAATTGAATTTGCTACACACAGTGACTACAGTGTCTTATGTACAGAGAGAGAGACAAAGTCATAAAATACCAGGATTGGCAGGCAGAAATGAGAGCAATGTAGAAGAAGGATACTCAGACAGTTCCAATAGTGGTAGGAGCAATGGGTCTTATAAAAAATAATTTACAATTGTACTTAGATATGTTAGGGATTCATGTAATTCTGTATGAATTGCAGATGGAGTCAATACTGGGCACATTGCAGGTGCTGTGAAGAGCACTTCTGGCTAACATCAAAGATCGAAACAATCCTAATTTCATGAACTTTAATCATACTTTGACTTAGGAATTGGGTCCATTCCCATCATGGTATTAGAAACCCAAAAAACTTGGAAAAATTAAAAGAAATATACTACAGAAATGAGAAGTGCAGTAATTGGTTTTCTGAGAAAGTAGATGATGCATGGAATAAGCTACCAATTATATTAAAGTAAGCAATAGTTCAGATATTTTAAAAAAACAACTTAGATACTTATTACAGGAATGATTGTTTGATATATTGGCAGACTAGAAGGGTATTACAGCCTGTGCCTGA
Organism: Protopterus annectens; assembly: GCF_019279795.1. Taxonomy (NCBI): domain Eukaryota; kingdom Metazoa; phylum Chordata; order Ceratodontiformes; family Protopteridae; genus Protopterus; species Protopterus annectens. The sequence goes on along the minus strand of NC_056741.1, from coordinate 720,418,622 downwards.
AATAGTTATATGTGTTTTTGTATGTAATACAATATTTACATGATTTCACTTTTTGATTCCTATTGTCATTAAGTGACAATATAGATTCACATTTAGTACTCTGCTACCATCAATAAATTCATGTTACTGCTTCATACAATATTTAATAATTACTGTTTATATTAATATCCCCCTTTATATTAAATCCCTTTTTATATTAATGTATTCCCATAGACATAAGCTCAGGACAAACCCCAGAAATAAACTCAGATGGCAGAACCATAATAACAACAAGCTTTATAATAAAAGAAAAATAATTTTTACCAAAAGTAAGAAGAGTAATTCCCAAAATGTTACAGCTCTTTGTCACTGAAGTAAACAAACTCAGGAGCTTAATAGAATCCACCAAAGCCAAGTTTGAGGCTAAAACAGCTACCCAACCCAAAGAAATCACAAGGCATTTTTTAGTTATGTTTGTAATCTCAAAAGCACAATGCAGCAATGCACTGAGCTGATTCGGAACAATTTTACCTACACTGAAGATATAGTGAATCTACTGGCCAATATATTTAGCTCTAACTTTACATTTCTCTCCCCTTCATCAGTCCCTCAAGATATACATGAAACTGGCTCACCTCCAGCTATCACACAAGACCAAGTCCTAAAGCTATCAAAAGCTAAAACTTCTGCATTGATAGTTCCTGACAATATCCATGGATGCATCTTAAATAGCATGAAGCATGATTTAGCCACACCCCTAACAACACTGTTCAATCTTAGCCCCTATACAGGTTTTGTATCAAGCAAATGGAGAACAGCTACAGTCATTCCCCTGCATAAGGGAGACCCCTTTACAGACCCAGGCAATTATAGATCCATAAGTCTGACAGTCTCATATGCAAAGCCATGGAAAGGCTTATCATGGAATTAATCAATCAGGACCTAGGAAACCTCCAAACACTGGAAGCATCTCAGTTTGGATTTGTCAAGGGCAGATCATGCTTACTCAACCTGGTGGATTTTTTTGAAAATGTCACCAAAGCAATGGATGAAGGCAAAATGGTACACACTGCATATCTCAAACTGGCCAAAGCTTCTGACACAATTCCTCACTCAGGCATAGTAGAAAATCTAAATAAACTGAGAATAACCCCCTAGGTCACCCACTGTATTGCCAGCTGGCTCACAGATAGGATGCAGGAAATCAAAATAGGGGAAGTTTCCTCCACAAAGAGACCAGTCACCAGTGGAGTCTCCCAGGGTTCTGTGCTGGGACCTCTCCTGTTTGACATTTACTTTTCTGAAGGAAAAGCCAGTACCAAAGGCTAACTAAGTCTGCAGATGATTGCAAGCTAGGGGCCATCATTGAATCCCCATATGACTTAGCCATCCTGCAGGAAGGTGTGTCTCAAATAAATAACTGGTGCCAAAATCATGGACTGAAATTAAATGCAAAAAATGCATTATTGTATCATTCGGGAAGTCGTCTACCCCCAGGGAACTACCAGACTGACACTATGCCTGTAAGAGTTGACCCAGTTGTTTGTGATTTGGGAACTTATATGGACAGTGACCCAACATTTGGCCAACGTGTCTATTGTTGTAAGAAAGTCCTTCTACATTGCACAGCTTATAAACAAAAGGATTGTGTCTAGATCTAGAGATGTCATTGTTCCACTTTACTCAGCTGTCATTAGGCCAGTCATTGACTATAATGACCCCTTTAGCATGTATCTGTCCAGACACATGCAACAACTGGAACACCCACAGAGATACCATACTAAAACAATACAAGGCTTAAACAACATGACCTACATGGATTGACTCAAAGGTCTGTCAGTATACTTGGTATCTTACAGACTGCTAGGAGGTGTCCTGTGTCAGGCATACAAGGCATTCTCTGACACACAAATGATGGATTTATTGTACATCAGCAAGTCAAATAGCATCAGAAATATTTGGTCTAGGGGTCTAAACCTCTTCTGCAACATCAACAGAATGGTTTGGAGGGGCATATCTCACAGAGGATATACCTCTGGTGTGGTACAGACTCCCCAGCCACATAAAACAAAGTTCATCCCTGTCCATATTCAAGTGTAACTTAGATCTAAGGATGAGAAACAGAACATTTACTCCAGGACTGCCCCTGTACTACTGACAGACAGAAGCAGCTCCTGAATGCTTTATCTCATGCATGAGTCCCATCAAATTATCTACGGTATGAGGTCAATTATTCTCATTAGTTTTATTTTGAATACTCCAAATCTTTAGTTGCAGTAAGAAGTTAGCTACGAATGCAAAATTAAATTCATTTTGTCAAAATAAGGTTTATTTTTGCTAGCATCATTGGTGGATCTGTCTAAATAGAGCCTGGAACTCATTTTGTCTACCAACAGCTTTAAACTGAGTGATATATATTAATGGTTTAGATCATTAAACAACTGAAAATATCACTTGTGGTAGATCATTTACAAAATAACTTTATTTCCTTCCAATCAGATATTTTCATTTCATCTTATTATCCCGGATAAAAAATATCAAGTGCAAGAGTCACAGAAATATTTATGTACAGCACAGACAAGATACACCACAGCATTTTTCAACCTTGGAGTAAAAAACAAAGGAAAAAGTGGCGGCTGGTGACTTCAAATCAAAGGGGGGCTGCAGGAGACAGCTGAATGGGTGGGGTCAAGGGGAAGGGGTGTGGCCAACCAGAAAGGGGAGGAGCTATGCTCAAAACTACAAAAACTAACTTTAATTAAATACGCTGCCCTGGGTGGCAAACCATCATTATGAGAGTCCAATCAAGACAAAAATAAGTGTAGAAGAATAAAAATATTTCAATGCATTGGCTGCATGACAGCTTACTTAATATTTAGATGGAAACAAAAGGTTGTGAGGCATGAAAAAATAAATTACTTTTTAAATACATTACTGGAATGCCATTCAAAATCAAGTACAAGCAAAACCAGAAGCACTGAACTCAAACCACTTCTCCTTGCACTGCAGTTCTAATTATAATTTATATTCAGCTTTATTAAAGTTCCAAGTAACATGCTGAAAGTAGAAATCTCTGTGATGCCCCCACTTGTAAAAATGTTTCTTATCCAAAAAAAGACCTGCTGCCTGATAACTATCTACTTGTTTCATGGGGAAAACATGTAAGTAAAAAATGAAAAGCAAACAAGAAACAAGCTCAAGATACATTGCTTAAAGGATTACTGTACAGGTTATGGACCACACATGACTGGCATTCTGTTTAGTTTACGGGTAAAGTCTGTAGAGATGACTGGAAGTCTCCAACAAGTGTAATGAGCTTTTAAAATAATGGAATCCTGTCCTTTAATACCCAAGGCTTATACATTATCTAGTCAAGTATTCTCTGCATGGCAACAACAGAAAGGCTTTCAATGTTGGCAATTCTTTAACAGTATGCTTATTAAAGCTTATTTGCATCTTACGATCTCAGACAAGCTTACATTATGGTCATTAAAGCATTGCTACTTAAACACAGAGCAACAGGCACTTTGAGTAATAAGCATAAATCAACAGTACAAAAATATGACAGAAACCAGACCTTTCTGCAAAATCAAGGACAGATGAAAAGCCACTGTAGTACTTGTGTCTACCTTGGATGTGTGTGTCACACTGCACATTTACACTGCATAACTACTCCTTGCCTTGCTTGGACACATCCAGAGTCAGTACATGGTGGAGTGGGGTGCAACAAGTATGTCACAATTTGAAATGTTTCTGGCTGACTGTGATGGCCCTGACATGTGTCATACCTCTCAACCTCAGAGCAAGAAATCTGGACAAAGCCATACACAGAAGTGGGACAAATGCCCACAAATAAGGACAATTATTAAATATTGCTCTAATAAACTTAGAAAGATAATAGAATAGGTCTTGCATTAGTATGACTTTTCTGAAGGGTATAAAATCTGAAACTCAAATGTCTGTCATTATTTTCTAACTTCAGTCTTTAGTGATTTGTCACTAATTTGCCAAAAACACAATTTTATGAAAAATGGACCAAATGTGATGCAAAAATATAAAATAGCCACACAATACAGCTGGGAACCTGTCAAAGAAGGGACACTTTAATATTAGTACTGCTAACTTGAGCAGCTGACAAAATAAAAGAATCTACATGCATTTCAAGTAATCTATAACTTTGATTATTACAGTTATTTCTTAATTGTAAACCCTCCATGTTTTCTTCCAAAATTGCTATTTTGCGGAGGGATTATTAGGGGGAAAAGCAATATTTTAAGCCAAAATTGGAGACAGTTGAGAGGTTGGCTATGCCTAATTCTATAAAGCAATTTATTTGCATGTACCTCTCAACCTGTTAATGCAGTAAATCTGAACAAGGCCAAATGTACTGGGGCAACATATAAACAGTACTAAAAATTGCTTTTGTAGAAATTGAGACAGTTGATAGAATAACAGTTCTTACTTTTGCATGCATTTTTCTGAAGGTTATGAAGTCTGAAACTCAGTGTATCATTATTTAGTGACTTAATTTCTAAATGATTTGCCAGAAAACTACAAATTTTATGAGGAACAAACCAAAAATAAGAAGCAAAAATCTATTCATTCTTTGAAAATCTGGACAGTTGGGAGGTATAGTTCAGCTGGGCCTGTCTGATTTTGCTGCCCTTCCCCCCTGACAAAATCACGGTTGAATGGAGCCTCTGCAGCCATTCCAATGAACCATTACTTGGCTATTTCACTCCATTTACCATAAACACTAATGTGCATACTGCTTTACTTGTATGAGGAGTTGGACTTCATTTGAAAGTTTTATTTTGTATTTTACAGCACAAACACTAACCCCGGGATTCATGAAGCTCGGTGCAAGGCCGGTGTAAGGCTTGCACCGGCGGTGCAGTGAATAGTCGGCGTAGCAGCGCCATATGCATAGTAATGAGTGCACGCCACAACCACAGACACGTGCGTAGGGCACGTGAGCGAGCCCAAGTAGGATGCGTCCGGAGGCGTGGCCAAGCCGGCAGGCGATGAGCAACCTAAAGTGCTGACTTCCACGGGCCGCCCGTAATAGTAACCGCACCAGCCAGGGCCCGTGGAGAATGAAACGTACGCAGACTATGCAACATAGTACCCGTCCCAACAAAACGGAGAACCAAACATCAACCCACGAAGCCCTAAGTGTACCCGTCCGAGGAACAAAGGATACGCGTAATACCGTGTCCGTCCCGCAATGCACTGTCAGTGGGCATACCCAGTGAAGGTGTACCGCAGCATGTCAGCACGCCGCACCGACATAGAAGTAGCGACATGGGCATGGTCACCAGCAGTAGTGATAGTACACAGCCGGGTAGCCGTGTGGATATAACAACAAGAAGGAAACAAGATACCCTAAACACAGGCAAACATGTGCATAGCAACATGTACCACACCCAGCAACGTGCTCGTCGCATACACATAGGACGGCGTATGTCTAAGCGTAATATCCAGAAGCAGAACTCATGCATGCAAATGTAATACACAGTAGCCCCATCATAGCATGTAACCCGCACCCATGTACGACCGTGCACCCAACCCAGCTAGCAGCATTGCGCAGCTACACACCTACACACAATGGGCATACCTGAAATGTGGTAAGAAGTATTGTCTTAGGCAGTGCCACACGGGCAAATATGTACCCCACATGTTAACAACCCACCTCAGGTACAGATATTCAAATGGCTGCATGTGAATGTGTCGGCAGAATGTGTACATCCCGCATGTGGTATGGACCTGTCGAAACCCCATAGGCATGCACATGCCACGGTGCACATAACTATACACATCTGGACAAGGCGGTATGTTCAACCACCGTACCGATGATTAGCTATGCAGACATGTCAAACACAACACATATAGCGGAACATCTGCCTACCAAACAGGACGCCCTAACAGGGTGCCACAGGCACAGAAGGGGAAGGTGGGACATCACATGTTGAGAGTAGCATTGCCGGACGGCCAAACACCCACGGCCAATGCAAAGGACGGAATAACATGCATATGCCCGGATGGATGGGTATGTCATAGCATGGGAATAGGCCAAGCCATCCACCATAATAGCCATGTGTACCACATACAAACAGCCAGTAACACGCAGTAGTAATGCATGAAGGCATACACGACTGTGGGAATAGCACAGGACATATGGCACGTGCCAAGTGTAGATGCATGACACAAAAGTCCAGGATGGGGCCCCCTGCAAAGAGGAACATGTGCCAACCCCACCTCCCACAGATGTACCGGCAGTGAAAACACATGCCAAACACACACCAACACTACCGTCCATCCCACGACAGCAACGGAGGCTGGTCAAAGACCATCATGACGCGTGCACAAACAGGGACACGTTTAACCGTTGCCTTAACACCCCCCCGTAGGCCAAAGAATAATAGAATGGACATATGCATGTAATGCTGTGAAGGATGTGTGGTAGTCCTCAGTATCACAGAGGTAGGTACACAGATACACCGTAATCAACCGTGACATATGTGCACTGTAGACAGCATACCTGCAGGTAATACAGAGTTCAATCACGTGCCACAGAAATATACACATGAGAAAGAGGATAGGGGATAGACAAGTGTGAATGGGACAAACTATGAACATAGGTTCATAGGTCCATAGGTACAGAGTAGGCTATCTACCCAAGGGCAGCCATAACCCTAGGCCATAGTTAGGATTCCTTTGCCAACCCTCCGGTCCGGAGATAAAATGCCTATTATATTGCTGTACCTCTGTCAAGCAGTGACAATGATGTAATCCCTGGGGTATATCTGCAATCCCCCATCCAACGGACAAGATCCCCCTCGAACAAGGCTAGTAAGGTTCTCTGCCTCACATGTACTGTGATGTAGATCCACAGCATAATGAGTGTCTGGGTGATGTATGTGTCACTCCAACACATCCAATTAATGACCGTGTCAAGGTTCACGTCACCTGCCCTTGTGGTTCCGAGGGATGTAGATCCAGTAGGTGAAGCATAGTCATCAAATATGGGTCGACATGGCCTCGTATGTCAGGCACAGGTCAACACCGAACAAGAGGTATGTGACTGAATGAAGCAGGAGTCCTTACAGTGGGGCAGCATAACACAAAACCCTGACACCCTGCATCTGTCTGTCGATTAACCTATGGGGCTTTCCCAGCTGCTGTAGGTGTCGGGTCAGATACCCTCCGAATGGGGCAATGTACTCAATCATAGGTGTAACACGTAATGAGTACAAGGAGACGATGACCTACCCTGATCTAGATGTGAATCCCTGCACGATCAGGTGGTCAATGTAGAAGTTATACCGAACCACGATAGCAACGTGTGTGTCGAACGAATGGTGACCGACAACCTGGGTCCTAGATCCCTGGTAATTCCCCCCGTGCTCAGTGGACTGCCACCCATATGCCGGACAGGGGTGACCTCGTTCTTCCCGATGGGTATGACTATGCATAACCTGGCATTTAGCTGTAGGCCATGTCCCTGACAGCAGATATCCATAGCTGGGAGGCCCCTTTGAAGGATATCTGTGTCAGATGTCCGTCCCACTATAGCACCCGGTTCGCAGTCATCTACAAACAATGTCAGCCATAACACCCCTGTGTGTGCTTGTACTGTGGAAATGTAGATGTAGAAAAAGAGTGGACCCAGGGCAGAGCCCCGTGGGACACCGCCTGTGACAGGCAGTAAGTCCGACATGCTGCCAGCAACTATGACCACATGGGTCATGTCACCTAGCCAGTTTGCAACCCATCCTGCGATGTACGTGTTCACATCCAAGCCGATGGGTTTATCAATGATACCCGAGGGGGGTATTGTGTTGAAGGCCTTTGCCAGGTCGAGGTAGGCTGTATGGACTGCATGACCCCCATCAATGGCCTCGGTGACTGTCCCTAAAATGTCAACCAGGATTTAAACGCATGAACCGCCCCTGACCAAGCCAAACTGGGTTGGATGCAAAGTATGCAGGTCCCCTATGTCGTCATCTACGGGCCGCAGTATGATCCCTCCCCATGTCTTTGCAGATAAGTCTTCTCATGGTAATGCGACAGTAATAACCAGGGTCAGTGTAGGCACTGGCCCTGTGAAGTGGGACTACAGTCGCCGTGTGCCACAACTTGGGTAGAAAATGCTTTATTTTTAATTTGTTTTATATCTAATGTTATGTTTTTTTTCCCCCTTACTAGTCCACAACAAAATATGATCAACTTCTTATTCCTTAACTTTGGATAACTATTTTTTCTGCAGCACTTATGTATTTAGCATTATATTTTCTATATTTTCTTGTTATTCTGCTCATATAGTGATTTGTTAAAGTACAGGAAATCACTCTTGTACAAACCTGTTTCCTCGATAATAACACAGTAAAATTAAGGGACTGGAAAATAATTCTATTCCTCAGTCCTAGCAGTGGGAATTTTTTTTTTGGGAGGGGGGCTGAATATTGATGGAAATTCTGTTATTGTGAAGCCTTGTACCCTCCTCCGGGTAGGACTGGGCAGGTGCAGGTGCGCTACATAGACTGACATACTAAATGGGTGTGATATCATATGCAAATGATACATAATTGACATACATGTAGATTTGCTGTGACATCAGGCATACATTTGGCTGTTGACTGACACATAAATAAATGAACCCAGGCATGCACTCTGTAAATGTTGCTCTGCCTGCCTTCTCTTCCTCCATGACCATTTTGAAGCAATGCAGTTTTGCTTAAACAAAAAACAGTGCCCACTTTGGACACATCAAATTTCACTTTTAACTAAAACCTTTAGTAATAAGCCTACCCCTCAGTTGGTAGCTTCAACAACCCACCCTTTTTCCAAGACCATCCCAGATGTAGGTGTATAGTTACACTATAGTGCAGTTCTCTTTAGACAGGTTAGCATGCAAAATGCCCTATCCAAATTGCTGTTACAACACAAGAATTGTGCAGTTTATAATCAATGGTTTGCTTGCCAAAGTCAGTTTCTTTTAAGCAAAATTACTCTTAGACAGAAGTGAAGAAAGAGGCACTTCCTCTCCTTCAGTTTTGCATAGAGTTGTCAACTATTAGTTTTTTTTCTGGATTATCTGAAAATCAAACTGATTGTCTGATAGTCTAGAAAACACTTTACAAACTTTGATACCTTGTTTTAAAAAACAAGCAGACTACTGGAGTTTGTTAAATTGGTATATTTACTATGCTTTTTACTGCTACTGTAAAAAAAGCAATTCACACCAGGAAAAGAGGATGTTCCATCTACCCTTATGTGACTATGACATCACAAAATGGGTAGAAAGTGGGCAGAAAGATGGGAGGAGATGGGCAGAGTTCTGGGGAAGTGTGAAGGGTGTGGCCTTGGTCCAGTTTCGACCACAACAGAAGGTGGCAACCATAGTTTTACACGCAATCAAACATGTGGTCAGGGAGGTTGAAAATCCTGATCGCAGACTACATCAACTCCAGGAGGCAAAACCCTAAGAGAATAACCTCAAAAATGTCTCAAGGAAGTGCCAGCTGCTGGGGTTTGGATAGGGGTTATGTGCTTTCGGGAATAAACCAGTCCCTTGAACTGGACAAGTACTTCAAGAACTATAGTACCCTTTTCTGCACAAAGCAAGCTTTCAGTAAGAATGCATGCACAATCATTAAAGCTCAGCTCTCCATCAGTACTGGAAGAGCTATTGCTCACAACTAAACAAACATATTAATTAAGTATGCAGTATCATAAGTTGGGTTATTATAAACCCTGCATAAGTCAAGTTGTATTGACTGTTGTCAAATACTTAATGAATATTGATGAGGCCAGTGAGAGAGCTACATGAATATTCATTAAGAATTCAGACACCTCATTGATTATGTAATTGCGGGTGGGGTTTGCTTCTGCACCTCGGGGGGGGGGGGATAGAAGGCTTCACAATAACCAGAAATTCTTTATCATTTGCATTTGTTGTATAACTTATGATATGCCTGGCAGTAAGTGCAGAGGACTAAATTTCTGCTTCTGGTGCCTAGAATACATGGTTTTAATCTTTCCATCTTCATTTTTCGACTATGTAATCTTGAGCAAGTTACTCAACCAGGATGTGCTTTGCAGCAATTGGGAACTTGGGCTAAACCTATGCCCCTGTCCCCTTATTCCTTTTTTCAGTGCACATCACAACTATTACAGCACTGTTTCTACGTTATATTTCTTCAGTCTGTTATTAGCTATGGTGGCTGTGGGTTTCAGTAATTGTCCAAAGAAATCCACAGCATTTCACTGCATGTTAATCTTTTTTTCTAATGTTTTTTTTGTCAGTCATAGTTGCAGTGGTGATGTGTTTAATGTACAAAACATTTCCTTTCTGCAATGTCTTTTCCTGCCTCTTTTCATTTATCAGCCAACTTCCCCACATTTGACTATAAGAAATTACATTATCAATAATATTCTCTTGTTCATGCACCCTCTTACATTTGGCTGTCATCTATGTATGTTTTGTCCTTTGCATGGTTCCCCAGTTTACTTTCTGCCAAATAATCTCTTGTGAAATAATGTGCATAGCTACTTTATGAATAATGCTTACTGCTACTAAAGAGAGGCAGTGTTCTGACCACACACTAATGTCTCTCTACCCCTGGCAAACTCCACAATTGTCAGACTAGAAAAAAAAACTATTTGGTGACCAATATGTACCCAGGCAATGCCAATGAGACAAGCACAAATGGCTGTCAAGTGGAAAAGCTCCATGCACAGTATGTTACACATATGTCTGCATTTTCTGCTGTACAATGGTAAAAAATGGCAAATTCAAGAATGTCTGCTATAATCTATTACTGCAACTGCACAGTCTTAGGACGCATGGTATGTTGTTAATGCACTTAATATTTTTAAGAAGTATTGTAGTGTACTTCACCAAGACCACTTCTCCCATTGTTTTTGCCAGTGTGCTGCACAAGGAACTACTGCATTGCGTTGACTTCAGTCTTTCATATCCTTCAGCCACATCTGCCCTTTGTGCTGTGCTTTTAGTCTTCTCATTCAATTCATATGTCAGTTTGTTTTCTTTACATAGCACTACTTACCATATTTATATATGTAATGCATGAATGCCACAATCAAGGACCCTAAGGTCAATAAACCGATTAATGAAAATTTGAATGTTTGGTTTCCTTGTGTCAGTGTTCAACTCTCTCTTTCCTTGGTAGTTTAGCCATACTCTGCCTCACCTGTGCTCAGTGCTGGATTATATGTTGAGTGGATATGGAGCTGAAAATTATAAATGGCCTATTTATTTATTTATTTATTGACATTTGTTAACCGGGGTTGTCCAACTGGGCTTGTGGCCCATTTTCAGTGGAGACCTGAGGAGAAAAGCTCCAGTAGTACATTTTAAAACAAGTACAATTTTAGACAATATTGATATATTAGTAGTTATAGCAAAACGATTCACATATGTTGGGTTATATGCATAAAGTTAAAGTTGCATTAACTACTTAGTGTTTCAGTAGCACATGATTTTAGATTAAAGTAGAAATACAAACAGCAGGTCTATTTCATATATGTGAGCCTGGAGCTTCAGATCCATCACTCCCATTGTTTATTTTCTTATTTATTTACATTTTTTTCCAGCCCCCCCCCCCCCCCATGTATTACATCATCACTGGTAAGGTCAGATCACAAACTTGTCTCCTTCAAACTAAAAATCAACTTGGTAAGCCCAACTAAACCAATAACAGTTAGGAACTGTTCTAAAGCAAACTACATCCTACTGAGTGACAGTTTGTCAAAATTCAGTGCCCCTTCCTGAACCACGAGATCACAGCAACCTGTGGAGAGTTGTTCACAGAAACACCACATCAGCTGGGTTTAAAGACCCTGTGTTTCTGAAATATAGTCAAACTATCTACTTATGCTGTGCTGATAAGGTCAATAAAAAGGCCGAAACATACATGTCCACAGCTAGTGGAGTTTGGCTTTATTGGACTGAATGTAATCATGGACTTACAAAGTAAAAAACAAAAAGTCATGGGCATTCAGAAGCAATGTAGCTGAAAAACTTGATGTCCTGAAGGGATCATTTGCATATATCACATGGTCCTCTACTACAGGATGTTTAAGGTATCACACAGTGAAATCTCTAGCTTGTCTGGGTTTTCCTTGCAGTTTTTACTGAACAGTTTGTCCATGTGTCCTTTTTACCCTTTGGTTTCTATATATACTCACACTTACAGACAAACATGCACATCTCCCAAAACTACCTATTTGATAAATTCCCTGGCACTTACCTCTAATGCAATCTCAGCCATTGATAATAATAGACAAACATGAGTATTTGGCTGAGTTAATGTCCATGGCTGGTGGTAAGGATTTATACAGCAGAGTAGTTCTTTGACTTACTTGGCTGTGTAAAGCACTTGCTACAGACATCTGACAGGGAAGACCATGTGGTTATTTACCATATGCCACTCCCTTGGAATGCCTCATTATCATTTGCAGTAACCCAGAGAGACAGCTTGCAGTCATGCTGCACTTCTTCAAGATAAGCACTGCAGTAACACTGTCTCACAATAAGAAAAAGGATACCTATAGCTGTAAAAAGGGCTTACTACTTGTGGTAATCTTTCTGAATCCCAGCCTTAGAGATAACTAATAATAACATTTCTTTGATAAATCGTGATGTAGTCTAGGATAAAAGAAGAAGATATGTAGTATTTGTGGGAAAATGCAGCTGAAAGAAAGGTGTTGAAAAGGGTGTTTTTTCTTCAGAAATGGATATTCTACTGCTTAACAGGGGACTGTGCTTTGTTAGGAAAACAGGTTATCACCTGAAGTGTTTATTACCATAACAGGTATCCTTTTGCTACTTAGCTCTGAATTGCTTGAGTCATCGATCCTCAGGATTTATTGCTTGATTGAGTTATTGCTCATATGTGTCTACTGACTTCATATCTGTGCAATACAGCAGTGCTGAATGTATTTACATGTTGACTGAGCCTCATACCTTTCAACATCTCAATGCAAGAAATCTGGACAAAGCCAAAAGTAAAGGTGGGACAAAGGCCCAAAAATAGGGACAGTTTTTAAAAATTCTCATTTAAGCTTAGAAAGTTTCTATAATAATAGGTATTGAATTATTATGTATTTTCTGAAGGCATTGATGTCTGAAACTCAAATGACTGTCGTCATTTAGTATTATTTAGTGACTACAACCCTCAGTAATTTGCCAGAAAACTACAAATTTTATGAAGAACAGACCAAAAATATGAGACAAAAATCTGCACATTCTGCGAAAATCTGGACAGTTGAAAGCTATGCTGAGTCTGCAGTCCCATGGAGAAATAGCTATCACATAGAATGGAATAAGCGTTTATTATGTTTTAGAAGATTATGTGATAGGTACAGTGGTGTTTGCTCCTCAACAACTAATGATTTGATTTAGACAACTGTACACTATTTGCCTGCAAACTGTACAAATTGCAATCCATGTACTGCAAGCATTTGTGCTTATGATCTGTCACTTTAAAGGAATGTTAGCTGGGAAATTTTGATCCAAGGTCTCTAGTTTCATGGAAATGGAATACATCTGTTTTAAATATAAATATACAGTCTAGGCTCAATTTATAGCCAAAAAATTCAGTATCAAGCAGTCTTCAGGAGAATAAAGTACTTGCTTTAGTTTGTGGAGATATATCTATACAACATTAAAGACCATCTGGAAAGCTATGTGGTTTCAGTAAAGAGGGTTAGGACCATCATTATTGTTGCACTGAAGAAAATAGTCAGGCAGTTCTCTTCCTCGGAAAACAAAAAGGTGACGCTTCTAAATACAATGTAAATTAGTTGGAGACAATGTTTTGTTTTGAAAAGTTGTTTAGAGAATTGTGAGGTTTCAGTGGCATTCTGACAGAGTGAAAAGTTTTAGTTTGATCTGCATAGGAAGGAACATAAAACATTCATCCAAACAATTGAAAGGCTTTAAGTCCTTTTCAAATTAAAATGTTTGTGGTTTATTTGTTGGATTGTTCACTTGGTCTGGTAGTGGATTTCGTTTTTTGTAAACTGTTTTTGAATTTCTACTTATTTTAACCCTTTGTGACCGAGAAGAAGCAACTCCTGCTGCAAAAGTTCATACATCTAGAAGTAGTGAGTGAGTGCCTTTGGTCTTCCAAAAGCTTATTAGACGATACAGTCCTATACTAGCATGATGCTCTAAGGAAAATCTGAATCTTAAGTGCCAAGTTTAAATGTTTAATTAACAAGCAACTCAATTATTTAAGGGATGGGCACAGAAAAACACACAGGAATTACTGTCTATACCGTCTCTTTCAAAGCATCAAAGTATGATCCTACTTTCAAGTGGGAAAGAAGTGTGGGAATCGGGGGTAGATAACAAAAGGATAATGATAATATATATTTATGGATGAGGTAAAAAGGGGGAACAGTACAAAGGAAAAAAGCCAAGGCAATGAGTATCAGTGTTTACAGCTTGACAAGTAAGGCAAAAGTTGTTGAAGTTGCTAGACTTCTCAGAAAAACAATATTTTGAGATTGTGACATCAGCAGAAACATGGTACACTGAGAACCCTGAGTGGGTTGCAAACATATTAATATACATAGATTGTCAGAAGTACAAAGTATATAAAATATGAAGAGATATCTCCACCTAAACAAGGGAAAGATTGAAGATGGTAGAACAAATGAATGAACGAAGAGTGGATGAGACAATGTGGGGGTCACACTTGAAACTGGAAAAGACAATAGAGTCCACAAAGACTTGTGTCAAGATCTCCTCCTCTTGAGGACAAAAGTAAGAAAAAGACAAGCATTATAAGCAGGATGGCAGGGAATGAAGAGGTATTTTTGACTGAGAGATGTTAACATCCTAGATGTTAACTGCAAGATCTTGACTGCAGTCACACCAAAGATCAGGGTAATTCCTTGAAAACATACAGGAGGCAACTATTGGACAGCAGGTGCTAGACCCTCCTCACAGGGTATCAGTTTTGCATCTTATGTTCTGTAATAGTGAGGAAAAATTTCAGCCATTAAAATGGATAGCCATTTGGAAACAAGTGATCGACAGTATGGTTCACCATTAACTCAACATGAAAGTAAAGCCATTTGAACATGGACTTCAGGAGGGCAGGCTTAGACAAAAGGTTATGAGTCCTCAGAAATGTTCTTATCCAATAACATAATTGGGGTACAGACAAATTACTGTCATGCATTAAAATAACATTAGAAGACCAATATATTTTAATGGAAGAAAAGATGAAAATCAAAAGAAAAGAGCATGATATCTCATGGGGCTTCAACAGACGGCGACTCCCTTCTGCACCTGTCAAATACAGCACACAAAATATATCTTTAGTGTTTCAAGAATGTTTTTGATGGACTTTGGATGTTAGTAATAGTGTAGTACGTCAGCTCTGGAATGATTGCTTCAAATTTTGGGAACAATGAACAGGGAATGTTTTTTAGGGGAGCAGACAGAGTTTGAGGGCCATCTGATGAATGTTGATCATCAGTTCAGTGAAGACAGCAATGACAAACACATACAAGGTTGTGGAAAATATATATGGAAAGTGCGCTGGAAGCAGTTAGGCAGCAGATGAAGTTGTGTCTTGACTTCTGAATTGTTATGTTACGCAGTTTGAACCATCTGGGGGTAATGCTGTTTCAGCAAAGAGTGGTTGATGTGCAAAATAAATCAAATGAACTAAGCAGCCAAATAGTCTATATAGAACAGATTCTGGCTACACTGGAAAATAAAGGAGGGCAGATAAATTTGCACGAGTGGTTTTTTAGAAGCTTCAGAGAGATTTGATTGTTTGGAGTTTGTGGAAACTTTGATGGAGTAATGGACTAGCTCTTCTAGAAGATCTCTGGGTACTGATAGACCTATAGACTGCTATCAATGACTGCTAATAAAGCTTATGACTGACTGAGGGTGATTCAGGTTCAGTATGTGACTTGGTACAAGGTGATTAGGTTTTACCACAGCTTAATTAACCTGGTGAGAGGATAACATTTAGTAGAAGACAACTGTTTGTGGACCACACTTTTTTGAAGACTATTATGCAGCAGTGACACAGTATTCAGCTGCCATAAATGAATGTAAGTGTTATATTAAGACAATATATTATTTCCAGTGATTCTGTAAGCATTTTTGCCAGCTGGGATGCAACTGTTCACATCAGCTCAGTTGGCAATGGACTGATTATGGCTGCCATAATTGTTTGATCGGGTGAGCTAGTAATTTGCGGCAGTGGAACTGAAAAAAGGCATAGACTGCCTGGATATTGCTGAATCAGAAGAAGAACAATGAGAACAAGAGCCTGAAAGAGGATAAGGTGAGGCACAAGGGGAAAGTAAGGAACTTGTCACATGAACACCAAGAATTACACAATGTGAAGAAAGAGGTGTCACTTGCAATATGAAAGGAAATGTTACTTGGTCTGTTGAATTAACCTTGAATTTTGGGGAAGTTGTGGTACTAATAGATAATGCAGTATTGTGAAGGAAGGTATGCTGGAAGGGGATAACATGTATTAATGTCTTCTGATTCCTTCTTTCGTTTTTTGATATGTAGCCACACTGTAATCTGTGAAGAGCTCCTGAAATGAAAGGACAAAAAGGAGACAGAACAGTAGCACATTCAGAATATGTGGCTTTCTACAGCATGTATATTTTAACTGGAATTGCATGCTCATCTAATGAAGGCACGTCAAAAGGGATAAACTGGTACTTGTCTAATGGCACATTTAGAATGTATAGACATTCTGAGTCTGCATTTGTTAACTGATCTTAAACTGTTTGCGAAGTTATAATTATGTTCTTACTACAAAGGAACCATTTGAATACAACTGATTCAAAGACTTTATGCAGGATTGGTGCTCATGGTGGAAAAAACACTATTAATGTTTGTTCAAAATTCAACAATGTTTCAGACATATGAGATCAGTTTGTAGGATACTGATATCTTTAGTATTTTAGAATTCCTGTACTATATGATTGTTATGACTGTTTTCACAGGCAAGATGATTGAAAATGTAACACTACAGTTTAAAATATTAAAGTTTAACATGTCATTTTATTTTTAAACCTCTTTTCTACTTTTTTGCTTTGTTATGAAAGTTTTTTTTTTAATTATAAGTGATTTAAAATATTTAACAACCATAGAAATGATGATGTATAATATGCTACCTGTACTGTAGCTATTTACAACAGCCAGGGTGGTATTCATTGTCATTACGTGAACACATAACAGCTAGATAGATAGCTACACTGTCTGTGCATTTCTGCAGCAAAGTCTCACTTCATACAGGCCATTTATGATAAAAAGCAATGGACGCATATAAGCATAAGCATATGAAGTTATAATGAGATGTAAATGAGAAATTATGTAAAACAGCACATGCTAATGAGTCTTTCTCCCTCCTATTTGTGATTCATAGTCAGAATTTCACACAGTTCCATGCCATCCACAAATTTGTCACAAAAGGGGGAATTATGCCTATTCTATCTACTTTGCAATCTGTGATAATGCTATCCTTTGCTGCTAACCTTGCTATTTCCTGGTGTGAGCTGGTTGTCTTGGTAGAGTCAAACCATCTGCACCCAGCAGTATTCTCCTGCCAAGAGGGTGGAGAAATAGGAAGAGAATAACTCAATATAATTTTGATAATCAGGAGATACTTCAATGATTTCTAGTGGATAGGGATATCATAGGGCTCTTAGTGAATTTGTATAGCCCCCCATGGGGCACTGGAAAGATGCATGTCCTTCCTATCCTTGTGGATACAAAGGTATATATAGCTCTCACTATACTTGCCACAGGGACCTTCCAGAGACAGACCTGGACATGATGGGTATTTCACAGGTTTCTGCCTAGAGGATACTTTGTTAGTTCCAGGATGCACTCTTGGCATGTGTGGATCAGTCCATCTGTTTTCCAGTGTCACATCAGGACTGAGCCAGAACTATGTTTGCCTTTTATGGGGTGGGATGTTCCTCTGAGGTACTCAGTGCAATAGCTTGCCCCCATGTTGCAACTAGGGCTCCATCTGGCCCATGGGGAAGTGGTACTGCAGTAGGAAGGGCTACCATTCCATCAGTTTTCAGGTAGTGTGTAGTGCATGTAGGAGCATCACCAACATCTCTGCACAGCATCCTAGCAGTGCACATGATTCCCATATCTGGCACACTAGCTCACACTACTGCCTCTTCCTGCATGGTAGGATGCTCAGTGGTCATCTTGTTGGTGAGTGGAAAATAGTTTGTTTCTTTTTTATTTTATTTAAACAGTTATTCATGGTAAATGTATTGCTTAATACTAAACCACTTTTTCTTTGTTTTGTCTTCCCTCCTTTTCTCTCTTTTTTTTCTTTGTTTCAGGTGATGCTGGATATCCACTGCAGCCATGTCTCATGACGCCAGTGTGAAATCCAAGGGAAGCTGCTCAAGACAGTTATAATACAGCCCTACTTCAGACCTGTATTGTCATCAAGAGGGTCTCTGGCCTGTTGAAGAGTCAATTTTAGGTGCCTTGTTGAGTTTGGGGTTTTCCTTCGGTATGACCCAGCTACACCATGCAGGATGTTTACTGCATGTTGCATTCTGTATAACATGACCATGTGCCTGTCTGGTGGTGAACTGCACTGTCACTGCAGCCCCCAGTTCAACTTCATATATGATAATGATTACCAGCAGGTAGTAGTAAGGGACCCCATGCAGCAGACTAATGCATGGCATATGGCTGCACAGTTAAAGAGGCAGCATATAGTCCAGAACTACGAACAATGATATTCATGTTAACATTTCTTTTCTTGTAAAAACTCATACAGTATAACTGATTCCTCCAGTAATATATGCAGGCTATGCTGTGCGGTACATCGTCTTCTGTTACTGTTTATCAGATATTCCCTCTTGTCTTTAAAAATCTCTCTCTCTCTCTCTCTCTATATATATATATATATATATATGTATATATTTTTTTGTATTTCACATTAAGTACCCATATTATGAGTTTTATACGTTTCATTTGAATAAAAATGTATCAAATTTTTTTATATCATGCAATGGTTCCTCACTTTTAAGCAGAAGTGTAGCTAGCTTAACCAGTGCCCTTTGCTGGTACCATGACCCAGCACCCCACCCCGTCAGCTCTTCAAGTGAAGAGCAAAAAAAAAAAAAAAAACTACTGTATTAAGCCGATCACTGTATTGTAGTGATCAGATTACAGACCCACACCACCAGCTCTTCTATTGAAGAGCAAACACAAAATGGATGTTCCTTCTAGTCAGGTGACCATATGCACAATACACACCCTCCCTCCTGCCAAGCCATTCAAGTTCTGTCTCTGTGCTCTGCTCCTGACCCTTCTCCATTACATTTAAACCCAAGAACTGTAGCGCTCCATGTATGGTCTAAACTGTAGCAACTGCTTGCTACATTGAAGCAAGTAATTTGCTACAGTTTAAAAGTGTAAAAAATCTCTCTTTTTTTAAACTACAACCTGAGCGCTGTAGCACTGTGTGCAGGCAAGGTATGCAGCAGTTCCTGCTTGGAGCACTATGGTCAGTTTTATTTAAAAAAATTCCTTCTAATAAACTGTAGCAAACTGCTACAAATGTAGCAAACAGGTGCTATAGTTTATACTCAGCTTCTATGGGGTGCTACAGGTTTTGGCAAAACTTGAAGTGTATTAACCCACCTCTGAGTTTGCGCAGGAATGGGCGTGCCCGGCATGATTGACATGCCGGAGGGTGGGTATTAACAACGGCAATATGCCGTGATTGACACGCAACATACTTTCTGACATCTTGAGAGGCACAAAGACGTATCTGTGGTTAGATGGAGGGTTACTGAGAGAGAAAGAACCTGTTGGGATCTTTTTTCTGTATTTAATAGAACCAGGAATATATGGGATAACTTCAGACAAGCTGACAATGTGCTGATGATCATGTTTGAGAACTGTGGTGTCTTTCAGCTACTGAAGTATAAATAAAGATTTAATTAGGCAATGTGCACTTTGGCATGCAGGTTTTATTGGATGCAATTATCAATGAAGTGCAAACTGTGTGCAGCAGTGTTTTGTAAATGCTCAACAAGATTGGGAGATTGCCTTTTTCTTACTGTTGTGAAATCTCAGAATTGGCCTCCTTTTTTACAGATTGAGTGAATTCTGTGGGTTTATGTTTACTAGTGTTTGTAATGGCTGGAGGTTCAGTGAGAATGATCTAGTACAGATCATATATGATATAAATATATAAAACAAAGACTCACCAATAGTTTCTGTTTGCCACTGGTTACAAAAAAATCCCAAAATTTTAAATGTAGCAGTAGAACCCAAAAACTTGGACATCAAGACCACACTTAAATGTAACTTTGGGCCTGTTATTAATAACAGGATCGTCTACTGTTTCTTTCACCTTGTCTTAATAGACTTTTGAACCTTTTTCGTTAAAATACATAGGATCTGTACCTACTGCTGCTGATTAAAGTAGATAGCAGCACTTTCCATTAATTTCTTATGTTTTACTGTACAAACAGTACTTGTCTTTGTACTTCTGCCCCGATTTGCGAAATAAAACAATGCTTTAATTTGACAGCAATCGCATCTGTGTTTTTATGTTATAATGTACAATGTAATCTCTTTTGTACAATTAGCTGTTATTTGCTTATGTTTTAATATGCCTATAATGTTTTCTGTGTAAAGGTCTATATTACCTTGCATTTTAATCAAGCGGTGGGCGTAGTAGTAATCATGCTCCAAGCGGTGGGCGGAGTAATCAACATGATCGCAGTCGGGGCTTGGGAGGGGTTTGCTACTGCGCATCTGGTGGGTTAATACACTTCAATTTCACCCAGGTTTTAGTTAAAAAAAGAGATTTTTTTTTTTTATATTTTAAACTGTAGCAAACTGCTTGCTACATTGCAGCATGCAGTTGCTAAAATTTAGACCACACACTGAGGGCTACAGTGCTTAGGTTTGAGCACAAAAATACTGTATTGCATTTGCCTATCTACACTACTGGCTTTAAGTATGACATATTTCAACTGAGTTAATGTTGTCTGTTAAGGTACTGCACATCAGATTATTTCATTTTGTTATACACAATAATTTGTGTCTTCTGGGACAAAAATATAATTTGTGCAGTGATGAGGGTAATATGGCAGAAGCATTTGTTTACATGGCAGAATAACCATTTTAATCTTTGTTAATTTTTTTATTTGTGTTTCTCTGAATACTTATGTATTACTAGTTTTAAGCTTTAGGTAATTACCAGTTGTAACAATGGTAATGCATAGACCATTAATGGTTGCAATCACTTTAATCTAATGCAATGATGTTCTGCTTTTTTTACATGTTTCCATGAAATTTTAAGCAATAGCATTATAGCAATGAAATGCATGCAATTCAAAAGTATTCTAAGTGTACAAATTTTTTTAAATGTATTTAATAACTTATTTCCCCTTGAGTTAAACATTGACATATCTGTGTGAAGTTCAAATTGTAAGTAACAGAAATGTCACACTTGAATCACAGTAGGTCAAGTTCAGATGTGCCATACACATCTCCTAAAGATAGGGTAGGTGATGGTGCAAGTGATTTTCAAGGGGGGGGGGGTGGTTGTCATGAAAGCTGGTTGGTAAGTTGGGCTGATGTCATGACTGACTTGATGCAGGTAATCCTGCAGATACTCGTCTGACATGCCGCTGGACTGGGACCTCAGATGAGGGGTTTTGTTTGGTGTAGAAGAATACTGATGTGGCCTGCATGAAATTTGTTGTGTTTGGCCCCCTTCCCCTAGGAATTACAGTACTTTCTTAAGGCGCACATATAGTCTCATGTGATCTGCCCCCACATGTCTGGACAGTACACCATCCTCTTCCCCTTCCAAGACCAACTCCTACTTGAGTCTGATAAGTCCTGAGTAGTCTATGAATGCAAGTGGCTGCAGATGCTTGAAGTGCAACCATACTGTGCATCATTGTGATTATGCATTATCTCTATGGAATTTCCTTGTACTTCTGGAAATCCTCATGTAAACCTTGGAGGACTCTAACCATTTCTAGCTGACTGTCTTTAGCAGTGCTCTGAGCCCTAACAATGTTACAGCACATTTTCCGCTGGACAGCCAACACTTTACATGTTTCCTGGGGTAGCTGTGATAAATTCATATGCCTCACATCCCTTTGTAAAGGTTTCACTTTTAGCTCTGAATTTCTGCCATGATCCTAAAAATGTTTGTCTGGGTTTAGAGATACTGGTATAGAGCTGCATGGGGTTTTTCACTGTACAGGTCAGAGTGTAATGTCAGCATGTCCTTGAATTCATGATGCACTGCCACTTCCTGCAGAGTTACTAACACATTGTGGGGTGTGAGATCCTGCCATTAAATGTGTGGAGTGCATGCCACATTCCTCAGGCTGCTTCATAATCATCCTTATCATCAACAGCCATTCCGCTGTTGATCGCCTCAAAATTATTGACACAGTGGAACTGTTTATTTCTGCTGCTGACCCCGTAAAAAGTAAACTGTATACATTACTAATGCAAACAATACTGTGTGCTGAGCATGGAGGTGTGGAGGACACTTACCATGCACGCTGCCTTCATTGTCATTATGTGCAGAAGTGATTGGTTCACTTGTTAATAGTAATTGTAGTATGTTAAATGTAATCATTCCATGCCAGCATTTAATTCTCTATATAAACATATGTTACTGTCTTAAAACCAACCTTCCTGAGCAGATGTTAGTAATAGCCAGTGTCCACATCACCTCTGATTATTACAACCCCATTGTCATCTGTGTCACAGTCTTTCCTATAAATTGAGAGGAGGTATTCCTCATCTGGTGTTATAGGGATACGTGATGAAGGAGGTCCACCCCAGTACTGGTATGGACAATTGCATTCTGTCTCGCCTTGGCTCTGGCACTTCCTACCATATAATTTGCCCTCTTTTTGCATTGGGTTAATGTGCAATTCCTTCCACCAACAGTATTAATATCCATAACCACTCAGTTCAAGGCCTTTGTCCTCTCATATGTCCTATGTTTGCCATGTGGATGCAGTTTTCCTCATAGCTAAAATTATCCTTTCTCTTTCTTGATCCCTGGTTTTGCATCATTGCTGCACCTAAAACAATATGCCACAGTCAAACACAAAAAAAAAAGTTTGATGTAATTGTCAGTGAAACAACACAACAATGAAAGCATGCCTGCTTAAAAAAAATACCCAGGGAAACATAATAAGATACTTGTGCTGACTCTCAGTCCAGCCAAGTAATATTTGGATTATGAACAGCAACAACAAGCTAAACTCCAGTGTAATGGAAATAAAACAAAAAACACCAAATAAAACAGGAAACGACAGAACTTTAGCACTCAAAACAGTTTAATAATGCATTCGTCTAACAGACTTCTTCAGAAAATAATCAAATCACTTAACACGTATTTAAATAAGAACAAGTAACCAATCACATTTCAAATTTAATTAGCACATATAAAAAGATGCAAAATCAAGTGTACATACAAAACTCACATAAATTTTGACTGTATGAACTGACTATATAGATCTACTTAATTTTCAGTCTCCTATTTGAAAAAAAAAAACATTTAATATTTACTGATTCATTTAGAACTGGGAATTTGTCAGCATTTAACCTAATCTGCCACTAAGTTTCTAAACCTTCAAAATGGGTTTTATAAACCCCACACCTCACATCTTGAGGCAAAAAATCTATAACAGAAAACATAAACTTATTATATTTATTACAAATGAGAGTATGTTTATATAAAGCATTGCTATGATATTTACTTTTAATAGCATAAAGATGTTCCTTAACCCTTTTTTCTAAGGAGTGTATGGACATACCAATATAAAAGGCAGGACATCCTGAACATAAACCTATATATACAATCGCAGAAGTCTTATAGGTAAATCTATGTTTCAAATAAATAGTGTAATTACAAAATTCTAAAAACACAAAAGAACTTTCTAAAATAAACCTACAAATATAACACATCCCACAAGTGAACATCGCTTTCTGTTTGTTTGTACTAGTCACTTCCACATATGTTTCATTCTTCTCTAATAACCCTTTAAAATTCATATTCCACTGACGTACAAACTTAGGTTCTTCTCCTACAACTTTATAAACATCAGGATTACCCTGTAAAATTTTCCAATTTCTTCTTATAATTTCCTTAATGGAACTACTGTCACAGGACATATCCAATAAAACATTGGATTACTGTTAGAAACATTAGTCTTCTTATTATTTATATTACTATAAACACTTTCTTTTTGTGCTAAAATGGGCTTAAAACAGTTTTTCTTTTTCTAATTGCTTCATTTGCAGAACAAATCAAATCACATTTCCTATAACCTCTTTCCTTAAACATATAAATAATATTATCCATTTCTTTATAAAATTCATCATCCCTAAATATTAATCTAGAAGCCCGAATAAATTGTCCTTTAGGGATGTTCCTTTTCATAAACATAGGATGCCAACTCTTAAAATGTAGATAACCATCAGAAAAAGTCTCTTTTCTCTAAACTCTACTATCAATTGACTTGTTTAGTAAGTCCAATTCTAAAAATAAATCCCCAAAAATGTACATATAATCCAGCTTCACCTTTAGTGAACTTTAAATAATCTGAGATGTCATTTAATTCATTAATAAAAACATCAACCTCACTCAGTGAAATCTCAACTATAAAAAATAAGTTGCCCAGAAAACATTTATAAAATATTATGTTGTTAAAAAAATGACTTAAAGGTAAAATAGCAATTTTCCAATAACCTAAAACAAGATTTACAAAGGATGGGGATATAGAAGAGCCCATAGCTACCCGCATAACTGTTTGTAATATTCTTTATCAAACATAAAATAATTATTTTATAAAACTAATTCCATTAATAAACAATATAAAATAACTTCCTTGTTAGAAAATGTATTTGTTTTCATTAAAAAGGATCTTAAAGCTTCAATTCCCTTGTCCTGTGGAATACAAGTGACTAATGAACACACATCTATTATCATCTTAACATTCTCTTGAGTGTAATCAAACGTCATAAAAATGTTCTTTAACTTTTCTAACAAGTCCCAAGAGTCCCTTATATAGGAATCCATCTCTTGTACTAAATGATTAAAAATAAAATCTAAATACATGCTCTTCCTTCACAAACACTACTAGCAGCAGACACTATCAGTCAAAACAGGGAGTTAACTTAGGTTCATAGGTTCATAGATTAGTACTAGGCTAACTGCCCTTGCAAGCCATTTTAAGCCTAGCCAATTATCCCCTGTGAGATTCAAACCTTGTACCTTGTGTTTGTAAGGCAAACACCTTAACCATTAGGCCACACTCCCAACCCCTAACACAATCTTTGTGCAATTTGGGAATTCCAAACAAACACCCTAGCATTGGATTTTCTATGCACAAAAAATCATATACAGCTTGATCAATATCACCATCTAAAAATAAGTCATATAATAAATATAGAACAAATAAAACCGTAACTTTTATTGATGTCATACATAGACACCTTAGAATATTCACACTTATTATCTAGCATTATTTTAATAGCAGCGATATAATCAACTTTATTCATAATAACAATGCATCCACCTTTGTCGGCTTTCATGAACTTTAACTCAGTCTGTTGTTGTAGTTCCTGGAAAACCGACTTTTCTTTAGCTGACAAATTAAAACTTGGTAGAACATTTTTTTCGCCAAACATTCATGAATATCATTCTCACATGCTTGTTTAAAAACTTTAATAGTAGAATTCAAAGCTGGATTAAAAGAGGATGACTTCTTTAACTCATCTGAGAAAACAACATTGTTCAAGAGATAATTCAGATTTAATTTTCTACTAAAATATTTAACTGTAACACAGTCCTTGTAAGACTCGCTCTTTGACTTGGAATAAAATTTAAACCCAATGTAAGAACATTAAAGTGTTCATTCTGTAACTGAAAAGTAGATAAATTAATAATTTTAGTCTCCTATCTTACAAGTTTAAATAATGTCAGAATGTCCTGTGAGTCCATTACTTCTTTTTCCTCTGACTGGCCAGCTGAGTTTTGCCTTGCGTCTTGTTGCAGCTTCTCAGGTTTTTTTAATTATCCTGTTGTTCATTACCATCCAAAATCTGATAAGGTAGTTCAATGGAGACCTCCTTGTTTTCACTCACACCACCTTGTACAGCTTCACTCACAGGGGAAAAGGAGGAAATGACATCACCACTATGCAGAACACTTGAAGA
Organism: Protopterus annectens; assembly: GCF_019279795.1. Taxonomy (NCBI): domain Eukaryota; kingdom Metazoa; phylum Chordata; order Ceratodontiformes; family Protopteridae; genus Protopterus; species Protopterus annectens. The sequence continues at coordinate 720,392,365 of NC_056741.1, read as the reverse complement.
TTCACCAGTAACCATGGTTATACTCTTGTATCTTAAACAGTATCATTATGCTTACCATGGTCTAGAGAAGCAGGGTGAGCAGTTTTATTCATATAAGCAAGCTTATCTCTCTGTAACTTCTTGTATTTTCTAAGAACAATTGCTTTTCCAAATTTCTCAACATTACTACTAATGACCTCTTTGTATTCAGGTCATAAGTTAGCAGCCAAACTTAGCATGTCATTAATAATTTCATCCAATGACAATATTTTAGTTTTAATTTTTGCCATATTGTCAGTTATTCTTAATAAGTAACTGTAATAACTCCAGACCAACAGTTAAAAAAATCAGTAAGCTCAAAGTAAAAGGGATTACATCATTAGGGCATTTAAATGTTCGCAAGCCCTTAGGAACAATTTTAAGTTCTATACAAAGTACTTATTTTCAACAGCCAGAGCTCTGAACTGTTTTAGCCATTTCTCAAGCTCACCGAGCTTAATTCTAAACTCAGTTAGACACACTGGTTCCAAATTCTCTTCAATAGAAAAAACAGAAAAAGTATCATAATAATAATAATAATTATTATTATTATTATTATTATTAGGCAAGCAATTTTTTTTAACAGCTCCAACCTTTCCCTACCCCTTTCATGTATTCATTATGTCATTTTTCATTCAACAATGACACCCAGAAATCTCCCAATAAAGACACATGTATGTTGTGACAACAAAACATCCTTCGCACTTCAGTACTTCACAATTAAATCACTGCATTTCTACCATGTGTGCACAATCACTGACAACAACATAAACTTATTTTTCTCATTTCGACTGCTGCTGTGATGATTTTCCATTTAGAAGTGACAGTTTTACAGCATTCACATAAACAGTCCAAATCTGGCCATCATCAGTAAAGCAAACTTCTTCAAGTAAACCCAGTAACCTACCATACTTTTGAACTGTTTGGTATTACTATGCAATATTTATAATACTCATTGCAACTTATCCATGTAACCAGGTCATGGACAGTTGTGAACATGGCCTTGGGTACTTGTGAACACTCTGGGGATGGCAGTGGAGTCCGGAGCAGCAATCCCCTTAAGCCAGGAATAATGTGTGGATGACCTCAGTCATTCTCTAAGGTGATAATATTCTGAAAAGAGAAAATGGAGTCATATGCATGTTGGTTTGCACAATCACGTAGCATAATCTCTGCACAGCCAATACCACTTAGCACACCTTATCACCTGAAATCACTCAGATTTTTCTAAAAGTTGATTCTGACACACAGGAATATTTATTTTTGGAGAAATAAACAAAGAAAGGCAAAAACAAAAATACTGCTATACTGCAGAAGGAATGTATAAAGAAATTATTTCTTCCTGACATTTAGGTGTGATACTCCAAAAAGATAGCAACATCAATCCACAGCAGCAGTAGCAGGTGTAAGATAAAAACTGATGATTTCATTAATGACTTTTATCCATCGTATGAATGAAATGTGAATGTACTCCTTTAGAAAGACAAAAAACATGTAGGTGACAAAGCAATTTTGGTAAAACCAAACTTGGCAATAATAGTACCAGGTCCTTCTTGCGTACTGGGTTTGGTTAGGGTGATGTCACTATCCACAGGGAGTGGTTCTAAGCCTGTGAACCACAACCCTGCTCATACTTTCCTCATTCTAGTACTGCCACTTCTAATGGTGGTAGCACTTGTAAAGGCATGAGCTTGTGCTCTGAGATGGTCTGATAAGGAAGCCGAAATTATGCTCTACCTTCTTAGGGATTTGTACCTGGATAAGACTGAATCCTGTGTAAAGAGGTTTGGATTGGAAAAAATATCATCATCTGGCAGGAGTTGTGTCAGCACCTGTCAACCGTGATAATGATCACTCGCTCTGGCACCCCACTGCCAACACAGGTATGATGACCTCCAGAAGAGTAGGCCTGAGTGGGAAGATCAGGTGATGATAAGGTCAGAGTTCTGTAGAAAGTACTGTTTTAATCATACAAAACAGGTTTAAAAGAAACTATACAAATGTTGCATAAATGAAGGTATATGCTAGAAAGAATATGTGTAACTGCAAATATGTATCTGTATGTAATTATAATACATAAGAAAGCATAAACATATTGGTATACAAAACTGCATCTGTATGCAAATATGCAATGTTTGCGATTACATATTTTTGTGTATAAATACAAATGTATATTTACGATTAAAGAAATATATGCATATATATATATATATATATATATATATATATATATATATATATATATATATACACAAGTCTATAAAATACAATGGATGAATCCTGGATGACTTTAATGCCTACTACAATAAAATGTTTCTCCATAGAACTAACTAAAGATACTAATAAATTGTGCAAATTAAAAGAAAACAGCAAAATAAATCCAAAGAAAACACTCACCTGGGCCCCTTGATAAAGGTTCCAAATGTTCAGTTATTTTATTTCTGAATGGATAGGTGCTGCTATATACATAGTGTGTGTTCACATTCATGCTGTTACATTTAAACATAATATTAAGAATGACAGTGGGCAGAGAGGCACTGGGGCCTACTCAAGTTGAAGAAGGGAGAAGGCAGGGCTTCAAAGGTGCCTCCCACCTGTCAAATGTGGTGCATACCAAATTAGAGTGGGCTGAACCATAGTGTCTCTCTTGATGAGGAGTCAGCTGGAGGGTGAATTTTACATAAGTGACATACATAATGATTGTTGCTGCAGCTAAAAATTATGTAAGATGTATCTGTGCAGTATACTGTTTTGCAGCACTTTCGCCAACTGCTTTGTGAAACCTAGCCTTAAGAAATTAATTAATTGTTCAGCGCCAAAAAAATCATAAAATCCAAAAATATATACAGAAAACATTTAGATTACCATTGCAACCAATTAAAAAGCATTTAAGGCATGAGGGGTGTATACCACTATACTTTCATTAAAATCCACTTTTATAAGAGGGTGGGTGTGTGTAAATAAGTTTAGACCTTTACTGGTTCACACTTACTGAAAGAATATGTGTGTACTGTTATCTAGCATGGTTTGTCCCTTTTCAGCTATGTTCCCACTTCTATGGGAGGTGCATTTGTGAGTGTTTTCAGAGTATAACTATTACAAAGGGCCGGATTCACGAAGGCTTGCACGGAGTCTAAGATTAGTGTAAGACTCCATGCAGCCTTCGCGATCCAGGAACAGCCCAAAGTCCGTGTAAGAGACAAGCTAAAACGGCTCTTACACGGAGTGGGCGTGGATAAGCTAATCACCTCACTTGCAGCCGAATAGCATGCAAATGAGGATGATTAGCGATCCAGGAAGCCCAGAACAGCCCGTGTAAGAGCCGTTTTAGCTGCAGAAATGTACTCAGTTGACAACTGAGTACGTTTCTGCAAAAACTGCAATGGAGCCATGTCAGCTCCAAATAAAGGGTGCATATGTGTCAGGCAGCATGCCAATGGCCAAATATGTGGCCATTGGCAAAGTAACCTGATGCAAATATATTAAAAATATAATTTTTTTTTCAGCGATTGCTGATGTTTAAACCCAGCGCAGCCCCGCGTAAACAGGCTGCGCTGTATAAAACATAAAAACGAAGGTTTTAAACCTACAAATGTAGGTTTTATGCAATACATGGAATGTCAATGCAGGGACCAGCAGACCAAAACCAACATGGCCACCGTGTAGTGGTTGCTAAGGGGGGAAGCTGAGTCTAAGAGATGTAACTAAGAATTAGTAGGCAATCTGATGCAAATGAGTGTAAGGATACTGAATTCCACTGTCACATAGCAAATGAGCACAGTCTGAGTAGTGTAGGAGTTACAGAAGGGGGAGGAACAGAGTAGGAGATAGGTGACATCACAGGGGGGAATGGTAGAAAGAAATGCAGTTCATTGGAGGTCAGAGTGACATGACAGATGTCAGACAGATATCATGGAAAGAGGTGTGCCACTAACTAAGCATGAAAAAGTCAAGAAATGGAAGGTGTACACTGTTGCCTACACCAAAGTTTCTTGCTGGGTGTGCATGCGCACGTGTGCGCGCCATGAAGGGCGAGTAAGGCAGTGTGCGTGTGTGTAAGACAGACTGAGCATGTGGGAGCGTGTTGGGAGATGTTTAACACTGTTTGCGCGGGCATGCACGCGTTTTAATCTGAATAAGCAGATTCTGAACCGTGTAAGTATGTGTGCACGCGTGTAAGCCACTGTGAGCGTGTTTCTGCTGGTTTACACACGGCTCCACCCTGAGGAAACAGAAGGGAAAAAGGAAGCAACAGATTTAGTAGGAAGCTAACAGGGAATACTGCTGGAGCTAGCAGGTGAAAACAATTAGATGCAGGTAATTACACAGGCAGAATAGTATCCCAGCCCAGCACTTAAAACTCTGCAAACAGCAGTGCAGGATGTTTCTCTCAAGAGACACTGCAAGACAGGAGTTAAGTTATCAGAAGTGAAAACTGAAAAAGCTGAACTCAGAGCAGAAATGTTAGGGGCTGCCATAGCTGTCATAATGAGACATAGGCGACCTGCTGAGGGTGGTGACAATGCAGATGGTGCCAGACAACCCACAGTGAGGAGACGGAGAAGAGTGTACAGGCCCAGGGTCACCTATCATGGGTTACATGAGCTGGAGATAGTAGAGCGCTATAGAGTGGACAGAGACCTCCTGCAGCAAATAGTGGAGCTGTGCAGGCCACGCCTCACACACAGAACCAACAGAGGGGAACCCATCCCAGTGGAAACCAAGGTATGTGTTGGCCTAAGAATACTAGCAACAGGTACCTTCCAGAGACCAACTGGTGATATGATAGGGATATCACAGGCATCAGCCTCCAGGGTACTGCACCAGTTCCTGGATGCCATGTCAGCACATGTCGGTGATCATGTATATTTCCCCAATGCCCGTGAGGTATTGGCCAGCAATATGCGTCTCTTCCAGCAAATAGCAGAATACCCTGAGGTAGTGGGTGCAATAGACTGCACGCACATATGCATCAAAGCACCAGCCGGTGAGCAGAGTAGGGCATACATCATCCACAAGGGCTTCCCCTCCATCAACTGCCAGGTCGTGTGTGATGCCCAGGGCATAATAATGAATGTGTGTGCTGGCTGTCCTGGGAGCTACCATGATTCCCACATCTGGCATTTGACGCAGCTGTACCAGACATTTGCCAATGGGGACATCCCGCATGGACACCTAGTGGGGGATGCAGGTTATGCACTGGAGCCGTGGCTGATGACACCCATCAGAAATGCACACACACCTGAACAGGAAAGCCATAATGAGGCACACGCACAAACACGTAATGTAATAGAGCGTGTGTTTGGGCTGCTCAAGTCATGGTTCCGGTGTCTGGATACATCTGGTGGAGCCTTGCAGTACACACCAACTACATGTACCCAAATTGTCATGGTATGTGCTATGCTACATAATATGATCTTGTGAAAACAGCTGCAGCAGGACCAGCGTAGGGCTGGGCCAAACAGCCCCCCACCATTGCCAAGGCCATCACAGGCAGAGCGTGACTCGGAGGAGGAACAACCTGAGCCTGCCCCAGTAGGCAGAAGGAGGCATGCCCAGTATGCCCTGGCCTTGGCAAAGAGGCAACGCATAGCACATACACTGGCTCAGTAGGACGCCTGGGAATGATACCCCTCTCTGACTCACTCATATAGTAACAGGGATGCCTAACATGACACAACCTGCTCTCAAACATGTACAGGGAAGTGTAATATGCGCATCCGACAGAGGCAGCCCTGCAGCACCACCTGAGGCATGAATGCTATGTGTTAAGTAATGTAACACCATGTACTATATGTACACCTGAGGACCCTGACTAACATCCTACCCTCACCAAGCATCATGCCACAACATGACAATGAGATGATCAAGTGCAATAATTGACGGAAGTATCACAGTTAGTCAAAGGGGATCCAATGTGTGCCAGTCTGGGATGACATGCTGAGCATGACATGATGCACCACCTGCTAGGACTGGCATGCACCTATCAGTGCAGGCCGTATGGATACTGGCAAAGGCCGTTGTTACCCACAGTGTGCCCTGAATAGGTAAGGCTCAAAACACAAACCTATCTCCATAGGTATCAGAAGGGATAAGAATAAGATAAGGGATAAGTCGAAACAGCAAGATGCATGCAGTCTAAACTCACCCAGTATGGAGAATGGTGATATCTGCGCTGTAACAGAAAACTGAGCCAAGGCTCACAACAGCACCCTAACACTACCAGGTTACACCTCATACTGTGCTGTACAGCCTCAAAACATGGAACAAGCTACAAAAGGAGGGTGACTAGCAAGAATTGTCAAGGATAACCACACCCCCATGTTGGTACCACAACAAAAAGCAGCATGGACTAGCCATGGTCAAGTAACAGTGGCTAAAACTGCCCCCCAGTTTATAGCCTGCTACAGACTACTGTCCCAACACCAGGAACTGCACCTGGCCTATGCTGGAATACATGAATATATCAAGTCCTCCAAACCACATTATATCGGGTGACTGAAAATACCCAGACATAGACTGGGAGCATTATACTAGCTCCAACAGTGTACGACAAAAGTTCCTAGAATCCATAAACCAAAAGGCCAGGAACAACGTACCACTCCCACAAGAGGGGTACGCATACTGGATGTGATAATCAGCAACATGGGTGCTGGATGGCAAGATGAGAAGTGTATTGCTCACTGGTAAAACCAGACCATAGAGTAATCACACTGGATATACAAATCCTGACCACAGTCCCTGGCCAGAAAACCACAGTGGAAAACATGTGTTAATCAATATTTGCACTCCTCCAAACTGATGTGGAATCCATTAAAGGTCCTGTGCATATGCAAAATATGGGCCACACCTCAGAACCTGTAATACAGCCATTCCATGAACACTGCCAGGAATGCTTGGATTATGCAATCCTAAATTAAAACAAGACACAATGCCATACACGCAGGAATCTGGCATGGTGGACACCAGCCATAACCAAACCATGCAAGAGAATGAGGAAGCTACTACATGATAGAGCAAACATAAACAATGAAGTAATCACTGATCAGTAGTATGGCAATAAAATCTGTCCACACATACAATCCACTAAGGCCAGCCACAACAAGTTGAATCTGTGAATCCTGAGGCAATGTTACACCTGCCCCAAGTACACAGACAACCCCCAACTCCACCCAAGAAATACAAATATATGTGAGAGATGCAACCATCTATCCAAACTGGAGGCTGAGCTCCCTCAACTCAGTACTCCCAAAGCTAGTCAGGAGGAGAAGGTAACCACACACACACCACAAACACAGTCCCACATAGACCTATTACAACTGCAAACCAAACACATAAACACAGAAAAACATTCCCGGAGGCACAAATTACAAACACAGCACACCAACAGAGGCCTCTAAAGCAGACACCCAATCAAACAACCACCAAACATAGCACATGCAACACATAGTACACAAAGCTGGTGTGCCAAACAGTCACAGGCCAGAAGGAGAAACAACATGCCTGATACAGTTGTAATAGGTGACTCCATAGTCAGACACATTGCTGTCCCGCACACCAGACTGAACAAGGGAAAGGGTACAGTAAGCTGCCTGTAGGCTGCCACAATACGCCACATAACAGAAGTATGCAGGTCACTCCAAAGCAAGTAGAAATATGATGCAGTCATAGTCCATGCTGGTGTGAATGACCTGAGATGTACCTCCCTAGACTACATGAAAAGAGACATAGATGAGCTCTCTGATTATGTAGTCCAGGCCGGTATGACACTCACCGTTTACAGCATCCTACCCTTACCAAGAATAATGCCACAGTACAAACACGGAATGATCAGTCATAGCAAGTGGCACACTTACTGGTGTCATTCCAAGGGGATCCAATGTCTGGGATGTCATGCTTGACAAGCCACGCAGCTGTTCTTGGGATGGCTTGCACCTGTTACCCCTGGGCGTCTGAATATTGGATAAGGCCTTTGCCACCTCCATAGAGCCTTTTGTAGGCAAGGCTGAAAAGACTGACCCATCACCCTAGAAAACATAAGTGGAAAGAAACATAAGGGTAATGCTGACCAATGCCAGATGTGTAAACCCCAATATGCATGCTCCCAAGGCCATCCCCAGTATGGAGAACATCGATGTCTGTGCAGTGACAGAAACCTGCTGCAAGCCTCCTGACAGCACACCAGAACTACCAGGTTATACCACATATCATGTGTCATGGCCCCAAAACCTGGAACAAAACATAAAAGGAGGGTGAGTATCCATATTCAGCACAGACACCCATACGTCCAGGTAACTGACAATGCACAAGGCACTGGAGTCCACCCATGTGCAACTAACTGTAGGCAAGACTGCTGTACAGTCTGTAGCATGCTACAGACCACACTCTCACACACAGGAACCCCACCCAGCCGTCCTGAAGACACTGGACAGTATGAATGTCCCACCAAATACCAAACAAGGTACCACAAATTACCACATAGGTGGTAAAACATTATGTATGGAAGGAGTAACCAGGGACCTAGGGACACAAGTGGACAGTAACCTGTTATGTGACACCCACATAGCCAATGTGGCTAGGAAGACTGTCTACATTTGATACCGTATCAGGAAAGGATTCACATCTACGTCAACAGAGGTCATTGTGCCCCTATACTGTTCTCTAATCACACCCATAATCTAGTACAATGCCTCATATGGGATGTACCTTATCTGACACCTGCAGCAGTTAGAAAGACCTCAAAGGTACCTCACCAAGAAGATAAAGGGTCTCAAATATATGTCATATGCTGCCTGGCTGTAGACACCCCAGCTGAATGCAGTCACATACTGCCTACACAGAGGCATTGCATGCCTGTTGTAGAAGGCCATGCCCAACACAGGAGTAATGGACATGCTCCACCCCAGAAAACTCAAATCCATCAGAGCTGTTAGAGTGACAGATGTCAACCTCAACAAATAATGAAATAGGATGTGCTGGTGGGACAGATACATAATCCAGAGGCTCCCCACACCCTGGACCAGAATCCCACTCCATGTTAGGCAGAGCCCCTCACTGACACTCTTCAACAGAAATCTTGCCAAGTGGATGGATGATTGTAGAGTTACACTGGGGGTCTTCACTGTGTCAAGTCCAGACAGAGGCACAGCAAAGCAAATTATAAATGGCCATAATATTCACATAGCAAGGGGTGGCAAAAGCCACACACACTCTGGCTAGGCTAACAAATGCCCTAGGGTGGATAGCCTAGTATGAACCTATGAACCTATGAAGATACAAATTGTACAGGACACTAAGGATAATCCCAAGGCTTTCACAACTGATGGTAGGAACCATGTTGGGAATTTACAGATATGCTCTGAATCACACAAATATCACACACACACACACATACTGCCAACATACATCCTGACAGGTGCAGTACAACCCCCCTCCCCGAATGCAGAATATCTATCCCAGCAGACTGCTGGCCCCCTGACATTGCAGATGCTGAGGTAACAGCCAACATCTACAAAGCAAAACACACAGCAGCAATGGTATGAGATGGTGTCCTGGGCTTAGTGCAGCATGGACTCCAAGGTGAATGGAATGCCAAACCACACTACTGCTCAATGTCAGCCTTACCACAGAATATGTACCCAAAGAGCAGTGTACAACAACAGTGGTCCTTCTCAACAAAGGTGTTGCCAGAATGGATACTGAAAACTACTACCCCAGAATCCTGAGAAGCTCGGTCTGCACAGCTATGGAAAGGATCAGCATGTACCACAGACATAAAGATATTGGGGACCTACTGACACCAGACCCTACCCAGTGTGGCTTTCTTAAGTGCAGATCCTGCCCCTAAACATGTTTGACTCAATTGAAACAGTCATTAAGGTCATTGATGAGGGCAATGTGGTCCACACAGCGTAGCTGGACCTTGCAAAGGCTTCTATACAATACCCTACGTGTTCATTATAGATAAGCTCACCAGCTTAAATATAAACCCCTATGTCAGTAGAGGGGTTGCAAACCAGACCAAGGACAGAACAGACATGGTCAGTCATGCTGCAGCCATGTCAGACTACAAACCAGATATAACTGGCATCCCACAAGCCTTGGTCCTGGGAACTCCCTCGTCTGGTATATATGTCCCATAGGTACAGGCAAACATGGAAGGACTGTGTCCGAACATGTTTGCAGAGGACTACAAACTGCTCACCACATATGATCCACCAGCTGACACAAGCATCCCACAAAAGGGCCACATAGAAACAGACAACTGGTGCCATAGCCATGTCAGCAAGCTAATTGCAGAAACGTGTATAGTCAACCCCCGTGAATATACAGTAACACCAATTACCACATAGGTGTTAACCCATTATGTAGTTAACATGTAATGAGAGAGCTGGGGACACAAGGTGATAGATATACTGCATTGGACAAACATGTGCTGTAGTGTTTACAGAAACATACCATATACCCACCTAATCATGAAGGTTGTCAGATCTAGATAAGGGGAGGTCATTGTGGCTCTGCAGTCATCCTTCATCAGCGGTACAATTGACTACAATAGCCCCTGTGGGATGTACCTCAGCAGACACCTCCATCAACCGTAAAGTCCCCAACAGTACCTCACCAGGAGTATCAAAGAGCTTGCACAGATGCCATGTGTTGCCTGTGTTGCTGGTATCAATAAACATGCTGCACCTTGTACAATCTGAATGGCAGTGAGCTATGCACATGAGAGACCTGAACCCCAGCAGTGACTTACATAGGACAAGCTGTACTGCATGATCCATAACACAGAAGCCACCCCCACCCATGAGTGAACCCCCAGTACAGGCTACCCATAGAGTCACTTATCAATCTTCCTCAATAGGAATCTTGATGAGTGGATGGGAGATGGTAGTTTTATCCTGGGTATCACTGTCATGTCACAGGTAGACAGAGGCACAGTATACTAACCATGACATATGTCATGGCAAACTCCACTTACAATGTGTGTTGAAGGACAAACACACTCTCCAACTAGCATTAGACATGGACTAGGGCACATCGCTAGTGTTTGCAAATGTACACCTATGTTGTGGAATACACTACCAATGTTGGACAAGCCTGGTTTAAGTAGTTCATATCTGAACAGAATGCAACATGGCCAGATGTACACAACTGGCCCCTAACCAGGCTGTTGTGCCCACTATCGAAATGTAAAGCAGTGATAGCACTAAAGCCCAGGATACTGTCCACCACAGTCAAAGTACTACCAGTACACTATACAGTACTACAGTGTTAGATCAGTGTGAAAGGATGTTGACAACTGTATGCAAAGTATCCCATGCAAACACTGCAGGCACAGTATAATCCTGTTGTGTTCACACACAAAGCAGTTGTACAGTAACTACACAACATGACACACAACACACAACCATAAACGGGTGATATTTGTTGAAGTTCACACTCATCCACAAATGTGGTGGTCTGCAGAGTCCAACATATGGAATGCTCACACTGGGCGTGCTCACACACTTTGATAAATGAGACATATTTCAGACAACATGCCATGGGAAGGCTGAACTGGGCATGCTCACACACTTAGGCCAAATCTCAGTTTAGCAGTTGGACACACATATCTGGTATTTTTATGTGTTATTCCAGGAACCAACCACATTACAGCAGTCTGCCCAGTGCACACAGTTAAATGACTACAGAGACATACATGATATAGTGGATCCCTCCCATATGCAAACATCTTCCACAGATGCACAAGTTGTTCATACAAACAGGGAATGCTATGGCAATAAAGATGTGCAAACAGTCTATCAGCAACAAATAATGTGCATTTGACAATTAAACATATGGGTGTAGAGGTCAACACTAGGCTGTTTGCCCTAGGGAATGACAGCTTAGCCAGAGTGTGCTTGGTGTCTGCCTCCCCACAGGATGCACAGTCCCCTTTCTAAACACCGATGATGTCAGCACCCTATAAGTACAGCAGGAGAAAAAAAACTTTCCAGTAATGCGAATAGCGCGCTCCGCTAATGCATCTGTCACAAGTGTCATAACATAGTTAGGTAGGGGTTTGAATCCTGCAAATGCTCAGTGTGTGAGTGGGGTTTGTGTGTGTGTAAGTCTGTGGGAGAGAAATGTCCCTTTTGGCAATTGGGAAAATACACTACAGGATGCACATTCCCCTTTCTAAACACCGATGATGTCAGCACTCTATAAGTACAGCAGGAGAAGAAAAACCTCCCAGTAATGCGAATAGCGTGCTCCGCTAATGCGTATGTCTCAAGTGTCATAACATAGTTAGGTAGGGGTTTGAATCCTGCGAATGGCAAGTGTGTGTGTTTGTCTGAGGGGAGTTAGTGTGTGTGTGTGAGGGAAATTTCCCTTCTGGCAACTAGGAGAATAGACTACAGGATGCACATTCCCCTTTCTAAACACTGATGATGTCAGCATCCTATAAGTACAGCAAGAGAAAGGAAACATCCTAGTGATGCAAATAGCACGCTCTGCTAATGTGTCCATCTCAAGTGTCATAACATAGTCAGATAGGGGTTTGAATCCTGCAAATGGCAAGTGTGTGTTTTTGGCTGAGGGGGGTTAGTGTGTGTGAGGACAATGTCCCTTTTGGCAACTAGGAGAACAGACTACAGGATGCACATTTCCCTTTCTAAACACTGATGATGTCAGCACCCTATAAGTACAGCAAGAGAAGCGAAATCTCCCAGTAATGCACATAGTACGTTCTGCTAATGTGTCTGTCTTGAGTGTCATAACATAGTTAGGTAGGGGTTTGAATTCTGCGAATGGCAAGTGTGTGCGTTTGTCTGAGGGGGGGTAGTGTGTGTGAGGAAATGTCCCTTTTGGCAACTAGGAGAACAGACTACAGGATGCACATTCCCCTTTCTAAACACTGATGATGTCAGCACTCTATAAGTATAGCAGGAGAAGGGAAACCTCCCAGTAATGCAAATAGCATGCTCCGCTAATGCGTATGTCTCAAGTGTCATAACATAGTTAGGTAGGGGTTTGAATCCTGCAAGTGTGTGTGTTTGTCTGAGGGGGGTTAGTGTGTGTAAGGGAAATGTCCCTTTTGGCAACTAAGAGAACAGACTACAGGATGCACATTCCCCTTTCTAAACACTGATGATGTCAGCACTCTATAAGTATAGCAGGAGAAGGGAAACTTCCCAGTAATGCGAATAGCGCGCTCTGCTAATGCATCCGTCTCAAGTGTCATAACTTAAGTAGGGATTTGAATCCTGCGAATGGCAAGTGTGTGTGTTTGTTTGAGAGTGGTAGTGTGTGGGAGGGAAATGTGCCTTTTGGCAACTAGGAGAACAGACTACAGGATGCACATTTCCCTTTCTAAACACTGATGATGTCAGCGCCCTATAAGTATAGCAAAAGAAGAAAAACCTCCCAGTAATGTGAATAGCACACTCTGCTAATGTGTCTGTCTCGAGTGTCATAACACAGTCAGATAGGGGTTTGAATCCTGCAATTGGCAAGTGTGTGTTTTTGGCTGAGGGGGGTTAGTGTGTGTGAGGACAATGTCCCTTTTGGCAACTAGGTGAACAGACTACAGGATGCACATTCCCCTTTCTAAACACTGTTCAGCTGAAGGCCATGGCTCTGGCACAAGTTGTCTGTTTGTATGATGCCCCTTTGGAAGATGCTTGTGTCAGCTGGAGAGTCGATTATGGTGGCCAGTTCGCAGTCATCTGCATATTTGGTCAGCCACAGTCCGTCCATGTTGGCCTGTACCTCCAATAAATATATACCAAACAAGAGAGGTCCCAGGACTGAGCCTTGTGGGACACAACTCGTAACTGGTTTGGAGTCTGGCATGGCTCCAGCAATTCTAACCATGTGGGTTCTGTCCTTGAGCCACTGTGCAATCCATCTAGTGACATAGGGGCTTATATTTAAGCTGGTGAGCTTCTCTAGAATGCCCAAGTGGGGTATTGTTGTGAAGGCTTTTGCAAGGTCCAGGTAGGCTGTGTGAACCACCTTCCCCTCGTCAATGGCCTTGGTGACTGTTTCAAAGAAATCAACCAGGTTAAACCTGGTAGTGCTGGTGTGCTCTCAGTAGCCCTGAACCAGACATCTGTTTCCGCACAGATATCGATGTTCTCCATGCCAACGAGTGTTTTGGGTGCATGCATCTGGAGGTTTAGACTTCTGGCGTTGGGTAGCATTACTCTTAGTTTCTTATCCCTTGTGATACCTATGAAGGTGGGTTTGTCATTGGAGCCTTGCCTAACATAGGCACTATGGGGGTAGCAAGAGCCTTTGCCAATATCTGAAAGCCCAGGGGTGACAGGTGCAGACCATCCCTAGCGAAGCAGGTAGTTCAACAGAAGATGAATATGTGAAGGTGTAGTGCCTGTGATTAGTTAGCAGTAGCATATATGACTGCTCACGTGGACACATGCCAGGTAAGTCATATGCACTGTGTCACAGGCAATGTACATGTGAACAGGACAAACAGTGACATCCTGTCAAGTGGGACATGGACATACATATGGTAAGCTATGCAGATGGCACTAGGAGTCCACAGAAGCTCTATAACTATGCATTGCAGGTGTGATCAGTATTCCAGGGTAATTGCAAGCAAACATGCATGCAAACAAAGCTACAGTAAACAGGGCTGCATGTAGTCCATTGTACAACAAACAAGCTGTACCAGTTCCAGTAGGTAACACTGCAAATATGCAGGCACTATGCACATGTACATGGAAATACATGGGTCAGATGGCTAGGGTCCAGTCTCAGTGCACACAAGTGTACAGACCATGTACTGTCAGGATGTACAATAACTGGATGGAAACCCATGTGCTCATACCTGCAGTAATATACATGTCAAATAACAGACACTGAGCCTTCACTCAGTGGTTCCATACTTAGTAGGATATATGCTACCTGGCCTGCCACCACAGTATCCCTGACATATATGGAGACTCTCCGTCCTGTGACAGTTAGTTATGTGTGTTGGGGGTGTCTAGCATGGTATGAGATGTGAGCATGCAGTGCTAGGGTGCTCCTGTGTGTCCTGTACTAATCGTGTAGTACTGCACACATATCAACATCCTCAAACATCTGCATTGCAGAGTCCAGTGTGGGCAACATGCCACTTGCAATTTACATGTCCATCATTGTGTATTACTACATTCATTACCTTATCCTCTGTGCTACCTATGTATGTAGCCTTCTGTTGACATCATTACCACCAGTATGCCAACATGTGCAGATGATACACTATGGTACTTACCATGGGTGTAGACAACAGGACATGACAATCACACACTTACTGCATCAGGCATGCTGTGATATACCCACAATTAATTCAGCACACAGTACTGTTAACAATATGATACTATTACTACACATCTATGTGGTCACCCTGTGCATCAGCAACATGTTAACCTGTACCTGCACAGTTGTTACAGATTGCAGGAGGTGGCACAGTGTCATCATATGCACAGGGTGTGAACTTGGTATGCCTGAGTCAGCCACCAATACCACCAATTGACATGTATGTGTATGTGTGTTGGTGAGGGACAGCAGTAGAAGGTGGGGCAATGTTGATGCAGTGTGTGCATGTATGCGGTAGCCCTAGGTGTTGTCAATTCGCATGTGTGTATGGATGCACACAGTTCCACCTCATGGCTGCCATACACTGGTGTTTGTGGACAGCCACAGACTGTACCTGCCAGGTCATACAGATCAGTGTCTCTGGCCACGGACACGGTACCTGTGCCTTGCAGGGGTGCTACGGACCGTATCCAGTACCAACCCAGACTGGGTACTGTCATCAGAAGCAGGTGTTCGTTGACTGGACACAGATCCCTGTTGGGCCTGGCCAGAGCCATGTGCACGTGGTCTCCTGGGGTGGTCTGATGACAGCACAGACCCAGCATTGCTGGGGCTGCTGCTGGCACTATGGGGGTGGCCGCGGCCCTGCTGTCGTCCGCGACGACTGCCAGCTGCTGCTGTGCTGGCATACGGCCACGTCGACGCCTCAACCGCCCACCATCGCCATGGCTCATGGACATGTAGTTGTGGAACCAGTCTAATATGTCCCCACAACGTCTGTCTATGACATCGGTGAAATCACGGATGGCAGCCGCAATGTCAAGCATACTGTCAGTCATGGCTGTGCGACATGCTGTCAGCTCCCTCAGACCCCATCTGGTGTACCGTTCCATACGTGACTGTGCCTGCATGACAGCCCGAAACATAGCTGAGGTTGTAAGACCTCTGTGGGCATGTCTGACAGGGGCAGTATGTCCACGGATGCTCCCACGAGAACCCCTGGACATCTGTCTGTGTGGTACCATCGCTGGGCCATGCCCATGGCTGCTGTGTGGGGAGGCATGTGCCACAGATACCACATTACCCTGCCCAATGCCCACTGTATGCTGTCCATCACCTAGGGACATTGGTGACAAAGGGTGTATTGGCAGGATAACTGTGCGCATTGATGGGGTCGACAGCTGTGTACTGTCAATCGGCTGACCAATGGTGGACCCTGGCATACTTTCCTGTGCCATTACACAGATGTCATCATTATCAGTACCCACGGCACCTGATTCAGGTTCCCTGCTACATGACACCAGAGCAGCAACAGAACCTGTGGGAGGGAAACAGGAAACACAGTTTACAATGTCTACACATTACCAGTGATGCACACATGCGCACATGCACACATGCACAGGTGCACACATGCACACAAGCACACATGCACACGTGCACACATGCACAGGTGCACAGGTGCACACATGCACAGGTGCACACATGCACACATGCACACATGCACAGGTGCACGCATGCACACATGCACATGTGCACACATGCACACATGCACAGGTGCACACATGCACACATGCACACGTGCACACATGCACAGGTGCACACATGCACACATGCACAGGTGCACACATGCACACATGCACACATGCACAGGTGCACACATGCACACATGCACACGTGCACACATGCACACATGCACAGGTGCACACATGCACACATGCACAGTACTCAGTATGCGTGATATCAACACACAGACACAGACACACCTACATGCATACAAAGAGCACTACTAAGTGAGCCAAATAGTACTATTACTATCAACACTATTACAGGAATTGTTAATACACACTCACCAGCATGGATAGGCTGCATTGCTGTTATACCAGAGGGTCCTGCAGACGTGAAGAAACTAATGTCAGTGGGCACAACTGTGCCATTGTTACTGAGTATGATACAGGTCAGTAGTACAACAGTCGCCTTTCACAGGTCAGCTGCTAATATTGAGGATATCACACTTGCACATTAAATACTATGGTGACAGCTACAAACCAAGGACACACCTCACACATGCATTAACTACCAGTGTACACAACAGTCAACTATACATATGGAATATTACCTGCACGTTCACTGTCTTGCTGCTGCGTGGCTCCAGCCTCCATCATAATGCATGTCTGCTGCTGTTGTTGTTGCTGGTGGACTGGAGCCACTACACTCATGAGTAGTCCCTCCAGTCTGGTGAGTGGGGGATGTGTAGCCACCCCACCACCTGTGGCGACCTGTTGCCTGTGGATATCCAACGCACGCTGACGGACATGTCTGATTAAATCACTGCAGTGATGTCGTACCTGCTCATATGTCCTATTATGCGTGCCTATGTCATTTACCCGACGGACAAGGTCTTGCCACAGTGCAGCCCTCTCCTGCTGATTCTGGCTGGTGCGGGAAAAGAGTATTGCATAATCCCGCACCAGGCTCTGGTGTATCTCCTCATCCTCAGCTGTGGAGTAGGTGGGATTCCGTGGGTGGGCCATGTACCTGAGAAAGAAAATAACCTGGTATCAGCAATATATGTCAGCAGAATTTGGCACACATACTACACATGCTACTCGACTGTTATGATACAACATATCTCACATATGTAGCATCTGTCTGTCTATTGGTGGATACACATGTAAATGGCCAGATATCAGTGCTCAGCCAGCAACTGTGCAACAGTATCTGGCACACTCCATACGACATACTACCAAACCCCAGCAGTCAGAACACTGATTCAGGTCAAGAGCACCTCCTCACTCTGGGGGTTTGTATCTAGGTACTGTATGGCCTACATCATCAACTACTGAGAGCTGACCACACACTGATTGCCCTGGATATACATATCCCACCTCCACCACCAGCACAAACGACTATAGTGCATAACATTACAGATACAAACTTTACACTTTGTAACAGTGACATGGTATCCTTTCAGCCCACTGGGCCAGTGGCAGATACAACCCACAATGCTGACCCCTACACAATTGCTTTCTACAGACATCTCCGAGAATGCATGGATCATGCAATCCCATATATGACCAAGACACTCTCCACAAAGGGACAGCATCCTGTCTCGTGGACCCCAGCCATAGACAGATTGTATTACAGAAGATGGAAGCTACTGCAAGACAGAGCATAATTCCATAAAGGGAGGACATGTCTGAGCAGTACTAGTAAGGATCTATTTTCCATCATACAAAATCCATGGGCAACTTTGAGAGGGAAATCAAGAGGGACACTACAGATAACCAGAAGACCTTCTTCAGTTATGTTAGCAACCTGGTCAGGATCCATCCTCTATGCCCATAGTTAGTACACAACAACAAATATTTCACTGACATCACAGATATCGACAACATTGTGGCAGACAGGTTCAGTGCAGGTGTCACCCCGCCCTCTCCCCCAAAATAAGACATAGTTATCCCAGCTGACTGTAACCTCCCTGTCATCACAGATGGCCAGGTGAGAGCCACCCTCAGGACAGCAGAATACACAACATGAATGGGACCTGATGGTATCCCCAGTTGCATGCTACATAAACTCTGACAGGAGCTAAACACACATATAGAAGTGCTATGTAACACTAGCCTGACTACAGGATATGTAACTGTACACTGGCGCACAGCAGCAGTGGTTCCACTCCACGAAGGAGGCACCTCAACATACCAATACAATACAACACAATACATTACATTACAATACAATACTATACAATATGCTATTGCCCCTGGGACTACAGCAGTGTACTGTTCTGCTACCCTGACGATTGTGACACATGTGGTGTGATGGTACCTGCTGCTGTCACACAGTTACACAGGGTGACTCATATGGCATATTACCTATCTGACTAACATTCAGCAGGGGTATGTGTGACATGTACTCATGGGGAGTCTTGCTTCTTAACACTGTGTGGTTTATTGCACGGTATGTCTTATCTGTGGGTAGGTACTCTTACCTCCACATGTGCACTCTTTTGCAGTGGCACGGACGACACACAGCAGACATTTAGGTTGTGGATGGTGTGAAGTGTTACTATGGTTGTTGGACATCTGTCATGGGTGTGACTTACATATGTAAATCCGGGAGTGGTAACCTCTATGTGGGTTGCATGTGTGTACTCTGTGGTGTTGTCAGTCACTGTGCATTGGTAATGTGTTTGAGTGCATTGTCACAGTGTTGTACATGTCAATGTGTCCTTCTCCATATCTGTAGCTGTCATGTGAGGTCCATACCATGGCATCCATTATGTGGTGTGGAGGGGTACACCGACCTACATGTCCATAGCTGACACACCATGTCCGCTGACACATACCATGTGCAGGTATTCCAGGGATAGTGTGCCACTGTGAATATCATTGGGGCCACTATTGTACACATTTATGACCCTGTTCACCCCTGACACATGCAGTGGTGGGCAGCCAATCACATACCTGGTGGTTACTGGTGTAGGTGATCTGGAATGTGGTATGGTACTCCGGTTTTGACACTGGTGTTCACTCCATGCCTTTGTCACCAGGCACCTGTTGCAATACATCTGTACACATGTGCCTCACTCAGAATTTATATACATCTCTCTCTCTCTCTCTATATATATATATATATATATATATATGTATATATATATATATATATATATATATATATATATGTATATATATATATCTATATGTATATATATATATATATATATATATATATATATATATATATATGTGTCCATATACATATACACATATATATATTGATGTACATATATTGCTATAGATGTGGAGGGGGGGACACAGAGGGGGTGTGAGTGACAGAGGGATGGGACAGGCTGTGTTGAAGGTCGTCATATACAGTCATACCTGTAGATAGTCAGATCAGTCTGTCTATGTATATGTATCTACATATATCTATATCTGTATGTGTGCATTACATAGATATGTTTGTACAATATTCTATCTACATCTGTCTATGTATTCCTACATCTCTCTCTCTATGTATGTATACATATATGCATATCATATATATATATATATATATATATATATATATATATATATATATATATATATATATACACACACACACATACATATGTTGACATACATACGTATCCATATGTTAGACAGGTATATCAACATATTTGTCTACCATACTGTATATACACACTAACATACTGCTAAACATACATAACTGTGAAACCTACATTGTACATGGCACTACAACCTACAATCAACCAACATTGATATGTGCACATAGATGCTCTCACATACAAATGTATGTACAGCCTTCACTGATAGTTGCTGTATGTCCCCTGCCCTTTACACATCTTCATATACATATGGATACAGACCAATGACACATATAGAGGGTTCACAGTATGTTGATCTTTATAGTATTACTTTACATTACCTGTGTTTGTCACAGCTGCTTGTGTTGCTGTCTGGTTCTCTGTCCTGCTGCTCCACTTCCCAGTTGTCAGCTTTCAGGTAGTTGTTGCTGAACAATTTGTTTGTGTCTGCTTAACTATAGTTTTCTCTGTCTCTGTCTCTCTCTCTCTCTGTCTGTCTCTCACGTCCTCCTCAGGGTGCAATGAAAGTATTGCATGTGTGGACTGGGAGTACAGCATACTTTTGTAGGTATCTGCATATGCCCATGTGATGGCCTCTGCACCAATTGTTAGCCAGCATTTGCTAATTGCATGCAGCCAGTTGTGTACTGATTGCAGTTCTCACTGTGATTTCAGAACAGTGCTGTAAAAAGGTATGTGAGATAGGCGTAGCCCTTTCAGATTTTAAGGGCAGGGACCATGCTGTTATGCTGTGGACAATGTTCTGTGAGTGTAAAGGTTGGTATCTCTCTCATATTTCCAGGTGTGTTGTAGATTAACATTCCTCCATTCATTTCTCCAGTTTCCTGTACTAACTGTGTATGTACACTGACACCTACAACTACTACTACTGTTAATGTGTGTGTGTGCTTTCCTTTCACTTTTGCTTGCACTTTGTTGCTAAGGCTTCAATAGTTGCCCTTTACAGTCACTACTTGTATGCCTGCTAGGTGTCTTGACTGTAGTGTGCTGCTGTAGGTTTCCTATTTTCCATGTACATTCACACCTTGGAATGCTTGCTATATCTGCTAGGGTGTTACAGCATGCAGTGTGCTCTGGCCATGGTGTGGGCCTTGACATCTATTAGGGTATTTGAGTATGCTGCTGAGCAGGCCCCAGAGACTTTCAGGTTAATCTGTTATGTGCCTCATGGAATGGTACATATCAGTGGGGTACACCCATTAAAATGTCTGGTATGCTGCAGTTGTGACTGTGGGTTAGCATGAGCATATGTATTACTACACTTTTTCTGCCATGCAAGTGATGAATACTTTCAGGACTCCATAGTTACCATTGCATGTGTTGCACCTTTCTGCCTACTGTTTGTACATTTCACATGGGGTCTGTGGGGCATCCCTGTAAGTCATTCACTGTTGCTATGTCTAGGCTCTTAACTATTCAAATATGGTGGTGTCAGACCCGTCATGTGTACAGATATTTGCAGGTTGTCCACATTTCTGCCTCATATTTTGGTCAATATCTCATGCACACCTTTTTCTGGCAAGTCACTCTGGGCTCAAGTCAGAATATGGTGACAAACATTCAAGTTTCAGACTGCATACCCTTCCAAACATCCCACAAAGTGCAGACCCTGTTACTCTCTGAACTGTCTGTGTTTGTTGTAACATTATTTGTAATGTGTCCCTGGTTTTGGGCCTTTGCTCCACATATTTTATTACTTGGTCCAGATGCGTTCCTGTAAGAGGTTGTGGGGTATGGGCAGTGCTTATCCTGCTGTGAGTATGTGTGTGGTTTGCAAGGTGCTATAGTGACATTATTACCTACTAGCTTCCCACTAGCATGGCTGTTTCTGTTCACACACTACTATTATGGAAATCCACTAGTTTTGATAGTAATTCTAAATGGCATGCTTTGTGTACTACACATCTATATTCCCTTTACATTCATTCCTACTATTACATGATATATTTATTTTAGCACAATGTTCTTGTATAAGAGTCATGGCTTAGTGGTAAGTCATGCAGACTACTGTTTCCAAGGTCCTGGGTTCGGGACTCACAGTGGGATTTTATTTTGCTTTTGAGCTGAGTACAGGACCTGTCAATCAAAGTGATTAAGGCACTTTTAAGCATTTGTAACCGGGTTAGCGCTGGTTTGCACGGAGCTCACGCATGCGCACTGGCGGTTAGCTCTTCGCACACCCGCTTACAACTGCTTAAACGTGCTTACTCTTGCCCACACCCGAAAGAAAGAAAAGAAAATGGGGAGACAGGAAAGTGGTGAAAAAGGGGTCACAAAGAGGGTAAGACAGTAGGGAAACAAGCTTGGGATGTGCAGGAGGGATGTAGGTAAGGCCCATAGCTGCCCATTTCTTCATCAGCAACAGCTGTGCATATGTATGTAATTTGGTGTGACATTTGAAACCTTCCACCCCTGAGAGAGGTGTCAGGACAACAATAATACTTGTTGTACAGCCAATTGTAATTGATAGGTTCCATGTCCAGTAGACATGTGTGCGGAATGGGCAGCTATGTATGGGGCGTAATTTTTTTGTGGGTACAGAGTGCCCTTTTTTTTTTTTTCAGGTGAGAGTGGTATGTCAGGTGAAGGACGTCGGTACAGCTGGGGAGGTAGGTTGGGTAGGTAAACAGACAAGACAAACAAGACGCATACAGGGGTGGTGTATGACATGTGTGGGGGGGTTATGCAATTGACGGGGACGGAGGTTTGGGTATCCAGAGCCCATGAGCCCACAGATGGCAACAGTGGAGCTGATATCCCCACCCATAGGCAGTTGCCACTGTTCCTTCACTGCCCAGGACAGGGCTGTGCTGGGGGATGTGTCGGCGGGGCAACAGGCATGCCCATTAGTTGCGCCACCCATGCCTCGAGCTGGCGTAGGGGCTCGAGAACAGAGTCCCGAATCTCCCTACGCACCACAGTCCGGACGCTACAGAGGGTGAGTGGTGGTTCTCCTCCGGCCACACTTGCAGAGGGGGGGCAAGCCCCATCCCCTGCAGCGCTTCCACCTGCAGGTGGCACAGGGCCACCGGAGGAGGGTCCAGACTCGGCACTAGTGCCAGGTGCACTCGCCAGCTGAGGTGGGTCCGCTGGAACCCGCCTTCCCTGTCGTACTATGTTTTGCATTATGTCATGACAGTTTGGGTTAGTGACATATAATACCATTCACAATTAGTTGTAACAGCATGCATTAGTATTCCCATTAACCAAACACCCAGATATTCACACCATTGAACAGCGTGCATAACACATGCATAATTTTAACAGAAATACACAGTCCAACAACATGCAGGGTTAATTGATGGCAACAGGCTATCAGGTGTGTATGTATGAACAGGGCAGATGCATCAACAGACATGCAAATATATATGACCCAACAGGACAAACATTCAGGGGTGTTAATTGTGATTGCACATACCATTTTCATGTGGAATGGGTTATATGTGGTTATAGGGTGGGGTGAAGAAAGTAATATTAACACCTTCGAATAACAATACATATGCTGTACATTTCTAATAGCTACAGTTATATACACACTGCTGTTCTAACTACAGTTTCCTATATGATAACTATTTCAACTTGGTGATAGGACTGTTACTGCAACATCAATATACATTTTATGGTTCTTCATACACGATTCATATCTAGCTTTGTTCAGCTACATCATCCTGCTACATTTGCTTTATATAGCTGTAGACAAGTGTGGATGTTTGGTATATCAGACAAACATCCTATCTGCATATTGCAGACTGAGAGCAACATATCCTGATTTTGGGATACACATTCCAGATGCAGCAACACTTTGAACAGATTTTGCTGTTTGATTTTGAATCTCACATGCATTTCATTCTGTCTTGACTGCAGTATACTTTATTCAGGGGTTATTACTACTGTATTGCTGGATTCATGACACTTTCTCACACTCTCTCACTTGCTTTCATTTTACTATTCAGGATGGTACTTTTAGGCTTTATTGACATGTTTTACCAGTAGTTATTACAATCCTTTCCAGCAGTCTCAATTCTGTCATGTTTCAGTATTTCCACAGGGATATATTTCACACATGTGATTTCATCATCTTCTGCAGCTATACTTTTCAGCCTGCTGCAGGTTGTGTACTATTTTCTTACAGGCAGGGCATTTTTATTTCAGAATATATGTTGGACAGTTTCATGTTTAGGTTAAACTTACAGGCTGAAACACACTTTTCTAATCAAGCAATACTTGCATACACTTTCACACTGTTACTTGCAGATTTTATTCCTTACTGACTACACTGCACTCTTTTGCTGACTGTCATACTTTTATATTTCTTTACAGTTACTGGTAGTGGATTACTGACCTGCCTGGTGGCGCAACCGCACCAGCCTATTGCCATAGGCTCTGTGGTTCACAGAACGGACACCTGCAGCTGTAATATAAATGAAGTAATATTGGAATACACATCTCCATAATATCAGCTAGTTTAATTTCTTACATACATAATTAAATGTTACTTACTCAGTAGTGGGGCGTTGGGTGTTTGCCGGGCCTCCTGGATCCAAAGGTTCAGTTGGTCCTGCTTGCGTCTCTTCAGGTCTGCATGGTGGTGATGGACCTGCTCACCAGTCCTTGGAACCCCTGTGACACTGGTGAGATCATGAACCAACCGGTCCCACGCCTCAGCCCTGTATGCTCCCCAGAGGACCTGGCCCTGCATGAGTTGGGCCTCATGATTATGGACTAGGAGCCAGACCATGTACCTGGACTCCTCAACACCCCACCTCTGTGCTCGAAAGCGACTACCCTCTCCTACTCCTGTCATTCTGCCTGCAGGTCAGTTCTACAATCGTTTATGCTGTGTATTCCCGCCTATGGGGCTTATATAGTCCGTTTTCCCGCATATCTGTGATTGGCCATTTTGGAATTGTATCAACTTCAGTAAACCTGCATTGTCATGCTCTAGTTTGTATTCATTCCTATATATTAGCTATTATTGCATTTACAGGCACTGCTGTCATGGCTTAGTGGTTTTGTACCTTGACTATGGTGTATAGTATCCTGGGTTCGAACCTGGCCACTGCTTTTTATTTTTCATGACTGTCTAGACATGCTGAGGGGTGTGTCTGTGTAAAGGCAGTTTTGATACAGCTTGCTCGACGTTGCCCGTCGGTTAGCTCGTTTGCGCGGTGCGCAGCTCCGCACAAACGGGGTACGCTGGTTTAAGCCTCATTTGGCTATCGGCACGCATATTACGCTCAGCTCAGTTAGCGGCACATAGATTTAGCGTGTTAAACCACTGCTCAGCTACGGGCACTCATTTTGCACCAGTTAAACCACTGCTCATCTACGGGCAGATGCACCCACCCTTTTAAACTGTAGCTCAGCTATGGGCACATCTGGCATTTTTTATTCTTTTGTTACCTCACATGTCTTCAATATAAATGGACTATTTCATTACATTTTACATATATTGGGGTTTTATGTGTACATATTTGTCAGGGACTTGTTTCCTGCTTATTTTGAAAAAAAAAAAATTGGTGTTGTGGGGGCTCGAACCAGGAATGCCTGCTCTTCAGCCAACATCTCTACCACTACGCTATTGCTTCCTGGCTTATTTTGCATATTTAGTTCTTATATGCTTTCCCACTGACTGCTAACTGTAGCTGCGCTACAGGCACGCCCGCGCAAATGAGCGCACTCACGGTTAAACATCTTTACAATTTAAAAAATATATATAACATGTTCATTTATATATATTTTATGTTCATAGTCTGTGGGGGCATGTGTTGTGTTGTGTTTATTCACATTTCCGTGGACTCTGTTGTGGGTGTTTACTTTGGGCACTTTTACACTTCTGGGGGCGTGTCCGCTTGCAGGGCTCAGCCTACGGACATGCCCCCTACTGTCTTACACGGACCGTGTTAGACTTAGGTGTGATTCAGCATGCTCTCATGAATATGCAAAGCATGCTGACATCACTCCGTTTAACTGCAGCCTCCGTGTAAGAGTTATAACTCTTACACGGAGGCTTCGTGAATCCTGGGGAAAGTGTTGCTAATCAGCATAGTATTTTATATACATATATATATATATATATATATATATATATATATATATATATATATATACACACACACAACTTTTTTACCTACATATTAAACTTCAACTTTTGTGTGTGTGTGTGTGTGTGTGTGTGTGTGTGCATGCATACTCCCCAGTTATTCTCTTGCCTACTGTAAAGATGCCATGGTGCCATGTCTCTTTTTACAAGAAGCTAATATAACATTATGGATATTTAGAAAAATTGATGCCCACTTTAAATCATTGCAAGACCAAAAATATAATCGTCCTTTTTTTACAGGAGTATCTAAGGAATAATCCCCATGACTGGTGGGGAAGAAACTGACGGCTTTATATGGACCGTCCTATTATCTCTGGATGAGTATACACTATCCTGTGGTTCACCATCAGCTTAGTTTAAAAAGGAAGAAGACAATCCAGAAATATTTAAGTAATTGGATAGATCCACACAAAAGACTGCCCTAAAATCCATCTAACAACCATGAGCAAGGTGGCATGTGGTCCTTGATGGGCTGATGCATTGTTTGAAAAACCCAAGCTCAACATGTGCTCCGAAGGAAGGTAATTTCCTTGGAGATAAACAGGGTGATATCCATCCTGATGCCATGGCGATTATACCTGTAGCTGGGAGTGAGCACATCAGCAATACACCCTGTGTGCTTCACCCCACTGCCAGTAAGCTCTACAGACCATTTTGAATTTGACCTTTGGTGGAAAATCTGCCATAATTACTCCAGGGTGAAATATACTGATTTCCTCCAATAATGGAACTGACAAGTAGGACAAAAAATGTAAATCAACAAACTATCTACAGAAATCAGACAGTTCATTGGTTCCTCTGGTCCCATTGCTGAAAAGGCTTGATATAAATTCTACAGACCATTTTGAATATGACCAGGCAGAACTTTGCTGATAAAACATCTGTGTAAATAAAGCTGCATTCAACTAACCCTGCATTAACACCATAATACTCAAAATTCAAAAATAATTGTTTTCTACAAAAATATAACTATCTACAAGGATTAGACAAAATAAACCAACAAAACTTCATACTGAAAATGTGGACACCCTCGCCGACCATGTGACCAATGCTGTGAGCCCATTTTTAACTGTGTTCAGCAATAATATTGTAGATGCTAACTTAAGCACAGTAATAGGATACAAATTAAGAAATGAAATATGAAAGCACAAAATATGATCAAAAAAGAGTTGATTGCATGATAGCACAAGTGGTTTACTCAGACCAGAAAATATTTCTCATCTATAAGAATGGGCTCAGAAATAAGTGCTGTTCAAGCATGAAACAAACAGCGATAATAAATTGTATTTCGAGTGTGGGTCTGCTTGCCATCGTGTGCTCAGAATTTAAAGTCCATTCCAATTGTGCCATCTGTCACCCTGATATCCCCACTTAACTTAACCAACTGGTAAATATTTATTGATGTCCTCAACAAAGGACACATCTATAAAAAAAGGCACAAATGATTTTCATGCCAGAATGAGAAGCCTTTGAATATGTATGAATTTTTTGGACTTGCTGTTGTTTGTTGAGCATTTCATTGGTGGGTAGAGCTGGTTTTGTTAAGCTAGCAGGGTCATCTGCCTGCCAGTTTATCTCCGGTTGATTCCTCATTAAGAACTTTAAGAGCCAGAGAGGCACTGTGGTCCAGCCCATTCTAATTTGGTATCCACCATATTTGACAGGTGGAGGCACTTTTCATATCCTGTCTCCCTCCAACCAGATTCGTCCTCAGTGCCTCCCCACCCACTCCCATTGTTAATATCATGTATAAATGTAACGGCATGAATATGAACACATTATGTATACAGCAATGCTCATCCATCCTGCAATAAAAGAACTGTACTTTTTGAGCCTTTATAAAGGCACCTGAAGGAGCTTTGTTTTGGAATTGTTTTGTTGTTTTCCTTCTATTTACAAAGTTTATTAGTACCTTTAGTTTGCTCTGCAGAGAAACCTTTACAAGTAGTAGGTGGCAAAGTCATCTTGGATTCATCCATTGCACTTTTGCTTGTTCTCCATAGATCCCTGTGGTCAGAGATCCAAGCTGGAGAAAACTATCCTTGACTGCTACATAAGTCAAGGGATATGTGAACACACTTACATTTTTTATGGACATAAATGTATGTATTTATACACACAAAAATATATTTGCATTGCTATATAATTTTACATGCAATGGGTATTACCTTGGTTGGTACTTGAAGTACATGCAGATAATTTTTGCAGAGAAAGGATTTTTTTATGTAGACCAGAAGATATTTAATAGTATGATAAGAGTCATTTTTTACACAGAATTAAATATTTGTATAAGATGATTGAACTGAGTCGGGTACCATGCCAAAGCCAGAGTGGTGATTGGGAAGTGAGTGTTGGTTAGATTATCTAGTGAATGACCAGCACATGGTAGTGAGAAATGATCTGTTCTATTACTTTTGTATACATTTCTATACATTCCTCATATATGTTTACTCCAGTAGAAAATGATCAAAGCACACATTAATGTTATGAGGTATATGCACTGCATCCAGTTGTAATAGTAAATATGTTTTGTTTAATGAAGTTTGATGTGGAAGGAAGTTAAAACTCCCTTTTAATTGTTACATTTTTATGTGTATACAACTTCTGTCTTAATCTAAAGAGAATTTACAGTGCATTACTTAAAACTGCAACGTAACTATGCAGATCATAATAATTCAAAGTAGAACCTAAACTGAAAGTGTATGGTAAGATCCCAGACTACACGCCTTGCACAGACTAGTTGTGCACACATATAAAAATGTAACAATTTAAAGGAAAATGCAATCCTGGTGTTTCAACTCGCTTAAAGGAAAATTAGCACAGCATGACAGTCTGTGTTTTATAGTTCAGATATGAATAAATGTTTAAAGAAATGAGGACATGTACTAAGGAAGTGCAACAGTAACTGCAATGCCTTACAGAGCAGTACTAGCAGTCATGTCAGAAATATTAAGGAAAAAAAGCCATGGACATGTAAACAACCATGTTGTTATGTGTTCTCTATGCAGTTGAAGAGGAAATAGAATACAACTACACCCATCAAAATAAGAGAATGGCAATATTGACTGAAGGTGCTGGTAAGTGTGAATAAAGGCTTTGCCATTTAAAAAAAGAAATGACAAGTAGCAAATGCTATTTTCTGTCCTTAATTGATTTTGTTATTATAACTGCAAGAGTATCTATACACAAATATAATAGAAGGATAAAGTGCTTTCAGTACAGTTTTGCAGCCAAATCCATATTAGGCAGAAATTTCAAATATATTACTATTTCATATGTTAAACCAGCATATCTCATTAGTATCAGTAGAGCGCAAATGTAAAGCCACCAAGGTTTGAAAGCAATATACTGATGTTTGCATAAGCATTTCCCAGACATTTTGTTTTAGTTGAATAACAATGTAATAAAAATAATATTCATGGATAATAAAGATTGGAATAATGTAACATTGTGTGTGAATTTATTATCTGCTTTTCTTCTTTATCTCCACTTCTCTCTTTTTCTTATTTTAATTATGTATTCATTTGCACTTATTTATTGTCTTTCTCTTCCGTTTATGTTCATTTTTTACAGGTGCAGAAACCTTAAGAGCTTCCCAGTTGTGTTTCTCCTAGATTAAAGAAAGTTCACCCCCTGCCCATCTAGGGACATCCTCACAGGGTTGGGGTGGCAGCACTGGTCCTGTAGGCACCCTGCCATGTGGCAGCTTGGCAAGCCTCACTGTACGTGGGCTTCAGTACTTGGCTGAGGATGTGGTAGAGCAGGTAGAAGACAGATACCTTCAGCCACTCCATGATTATCTTCAGCAGGTAGAAAGCTTGCTACCCCAGTTGGCATCAATCACTACTCCACCACAGATCCCTGGCCACTCAATATCAAGTGTGATTCATTGTCAGATTCTTGACTGCTTGTCGTTTAATTATTGATTATTGATCCAAGTCGGCTGAAGTTGTCTGCTCTTTATATTTCATCTTCATCAGTGATAAAGTTATTAATTTTACCCACTTGTCTAGAAACCGGTCTTCTTTTTGTTAAGGAACAAACCTATTTTGAGGCTATGTTGTTTAATACTGATGATTTTCTTCACTTTTAGTTAGTAATGTGGTATCATCAGCATAGCAAAGCTTGTAGATAATTCTTCCTCCAGTTTTCAAACCTTGATTTGTTTTCATCCAGTCCTGCTTCTCTGAGAAATAGTTTCAAACAGAGTTAGGATGAGGGAAGTATATAGTCTTGTTGTACACTTTTATCAATTCTAAACCATTCTGTCACCTTTTTCTGTTTGAACTATTGACCAATGTAAAGATTATGCATGAGAACAATTGGGTGTGCTTGTGTACTCATGCTTCTTAATGTGGCCCAGAGATGTCCATGATTTACTCAAAGACCTTGCTATAATCAATAAAACATACATACACATCCTTTTTATATCATTTTGTCTTTTCAAGGGAGCATCTCACATCTGTCGATAATGCCTGTTTTTCCTTGCTATTTTAAAATCCTGCTTGCACTTCTGACAATTATCATTCTGATTATGGTTGTAATCTCCACTGAATAATGTTGAGACAAATCTTGCATTGAATAAGTTCTTGCTGAACCTATATGTTTGGTATTTTCTTATAGATGAAGTTGTGTCAGCTATGTATGCTGAACTGAAATTAGGTGAGATCTTTTGATAGATAATCTCCAAGTCAAAGCTTAGCAGACATATCATGGGAAATAAAGTATACTTGAGCAATATGTCAAGGATACCTTTGGTGTGCATTATTTCATCATTTTGGTTACAGAAGTGGCTGGAGGGGTGACAGTTTAGTTTGCTTTTTTGTATTTAAAGCTGTTGCAGATCATATATGACTGTCTGTGATTTGAGAAAGGGTATTTACAATAATAATCCATGAGTTGTTTTATCTTTTGAGGATGAGTGGATGGAAGAACTATTTAAAATGTTATACATGGGGTCATGTGTTAATGGTCCAGTGTAATGACGCTGCTGTGGAAAATTGTTACTGGAATATTGTAGGGCAATGTATTATGGTGCAGTGATATGGGTCTGTCTGGGGAAAATGAATCAGGAGTCATGTACTATAAATAAGCTTAAGTTTCGCATTCTGGAGTCAAGGGTGAAATGCTAGGAAGTTGTAAACAAGTTGGTAAATAAAGACCCAGCTGATGCTGAATTAGGTCCTACAGCTTATGTAAGGTGAGCTGGTATTTATAAATGCGATTGACTAATGCACTGCTGTTTCAAGAAATTTGAACACACTCATGACAATCTATATTTAGGGAACCAGTGGTCTAGTCCACTAGTCTGCCTGTTCTTAACTTTGCAAAGGATGTTTATTTAGGGGTATAATCTAAGGCAGGTAGCTAGAGAGAGAGAGAGAGAGAGAGAGAGAGACATTAAAGAATGAAAACAGGTCAAGGACAGAGATGAGTGGTGTATGATATGTCATACAGTGTCAGGAACACCTAAATAATTTGTACAGGATAAATGAATATAAAACCGTTAACTGTTCCCATTTTGTTTCCCATGTGTACAAAATGGAGGTTATCACAATCTTAAGCTATGATATGAGCTGACTACTGTATACAATTATCACTATTCATGTTCATGAAGTTTTTTTTTATTCTCATTGATAACAATTGCGTTTCCATAAAAAGAAAGAGTACAATATAGTTCTCAAATAAACAACATCAAATGCCGGGAAATGATGTAGCATTTAAAAAATGTATGACGCACAGAGGTAGGAAGCTAGAGAATTCCAATTAAATGGGAAAGCACAAAAACAACAAAGGCAAATGCAAGGACTGAATTTAAAAGGACCAATTTATTATACAATGAACGCTTTTGTTAGGTACAGTGACCAAACTTCAGACAATCTTAAAAATGTTGCAAAAAAAAAATACTTTTGTAAAATAGTCATGTGATGCCTAAAGTCACATGTTGCAAAAATCACATGGTTTCTAAAATCACTTAATGCCAAGGATAAAAACAAGGATAAAAACACTAACAGCAGTTGCTGCAGAACGTGTACTCATCCATTAAATACAATTCACGTTGGCCCCAACCATTACCTAAATAAATCATTAATCTCAAAAAATATGTGTATATATATATATATATATATATATATATATATATATATATAAATATATATATATATATATATATATATACATATATATATATATATATATATATATATATAGATTCACTAGATGATCTCGAAATAGTGTCGAATTTCAGTATTTCAAGACTGTATAGTCAAAATCCCACATACCCGAAAACCCACAACTGCGAAACTGGTTAAACAGTGCAACTCCCTAGATTTACTCCAAGCCCAACTAACTGTAGAAAACACCCCCCTCCACATCACTGATAGTTATAGGTCCTCAACCATGAACCAGGAAAACCATTCAGCCTACCTGGACCTACTTGATTCACTCTCAGCACAGCCAAATACCCTGGTCATTGGTGACTTTAACTATCTACACATCGATTGGGTAACATATATGAGCACAAACATGCTTGACTCAAGGTTCCTGGACTTTGTTAACACAAATGCTCTGGAGCAGCTAGTCAGCACCTGCACAAGGGACTCTAACATCCTTGACATAGTGCTTACCAATATGGGGTATTGCTGCACCACCCCATGTGTGGGGCAGTCCCTGGTAAAATCAGATCATAAATAGTCTCATTCAAAGTAACAAAGAAAAAAAAAGCTTAAAAAGATTTCTCCAAAGTAAACTATAGCCTACTGAGTGATGGCATTAATAGTTTGAGACCCCCTGCCAACACTGACACCAATGACCCCTATACTGAGATGTATACAAATGTCCTGTATAAACACATATATAAATGTATAGACTCAGCCGTATCATAACAAATCAAATAAAGATCCTCACGAAAAAAATAAGCCACCCTGGTAGACATCTAGCATAAGAAGGTTATACAATAGGAGAAAGAAACTGCTGTCAAAAAACAAGAGTGAATGGTCCCAGCAAAGGAAGAACTTCCTCCAAAGCATAAACGAGCAGATTAGCATCTTGTAAAGTCCTCTAAAGCTAATTACAAAACTAAATTAGCATCCCTAGCTAAGGTAAATCACAAAGAATTCGTTAGCTACATCCAAAATCTAAAAGGGAAGGCCCAGCTTTGTGCTGAACTAGCTGTGGATGGTATCACATATATTTAACCTGAGGACATTGTCAACCTGCTAGTGGACAGGTTTGGTGAAAACTTCACCCCCCCACCCGTCCCCACCAATCATACCCCATAACATACCTGTCACCAGTCCTCTGCTGAGTATCTCCAGATAGTAGGTCATAGCCATACTCTCCAAGGCCAAAAACACAGCCTCTATGGGACTGGACAACATCCCAGGCTGCCTATTAAATGGTGTAAAACAGGAGTTAGCGGAACTGCTGAGCATGCTGTTTCAATCTCAGTCTAAGCGCTGACTTTGCCCCAGCTGAGTAGAAAACAGCAACTGTAATCCCCTTGCACAAAGGGGGTCCCTTAATCAACCCCAGGAACTATAGACTTATAAGCCTAACCAGTCTTATCTGCAAAGCCATGAAAAAAATGATTATGGACCTTATCAACAAGGATATAGGTGACCTTCAAACTCTTGATCTGACCCAGTTTGGCTTCATTAAGTGCAGATCCTGCCTGTTGAACCTGGTGGACTTCTTTGAGAATGTCACCTAGGCCCTGGATGAAGGCAAAACTGTTCACACTACCTATACTGACCTAACCAAGGCCTTTGACACAATCCCTCATTCAGGCATCATTGCGCAACTCACCCAGCTGGGGATTAACCCTTAAGTCACTAGACGGGTTGCCAAATGGCTCACAAACAGAAAACATAAAGTCAGAATTTGGGATGCCAACTCTATTAGCAGACCTATTACCAGTGGTGTTCCACAGGGATCTGTGCTAGGCCCCCTACTGTATGGTATCTCTTTTTCAAAAGTCCTAGTGAAAATAGATGGCTTATGGCTTACCAAGTTTGCTAATGACTGCAAACTGGGTGCAATCATTGAATGTCCCAAAGACAGGGTTGGGAGGGTGGCCTAATGGTTAAGATGTTTGCCTCACAAACACAAGGTGCAAGGTTTGAGTCTCACAAGGGATAAATGGCTAGGCTTAAAATGGCTCGCAAGGGCAGTTAGCTTAGTACTAACCTATGATCCTATGATCAACATACTACAAAATGGGCTTACACAGACAAATGATTGGTGTCAAAGCCACAGACCTAAACTAAACATAAAAAAATGCATTATCATCCTCTTTGACGAAGGAGAAATCCCTGCTAATTACAGCATTAATAATATCCCCCTAAGTTCAAACCCAGTGGTGCGAGATTTAGGAATACAAGTTGATAGCAGCCTTAATTTTGATCACCAGGTGGCCACAGTAGTAAAGAAGACCTTTTATATTGCACACCTCATAAGCAAGGGTATATATATATATATATATATATATATATATATATATATATATGTATATATATGTATATATATATATATATATATATATATATATATATATATATATATATATATAGCATCCAAAGCTAAGGAGATTATAACTCCCCTGTACTCACGTCTCATCTAACCAATAATAGGGTACAATGCTCGCTTCTGTATTGGAGAGACCTCAGAGGTTTCTTACCAAGAAAATGCAGGCCCTACAACTCATGACCTACATGGACAGACTGAAGGCCCCATCAATTTACTCAGTATCATATAGACTGCTTAGAAGTGACTTGTGCGTGGCCTACAGAGTAATCTTAGACCCTACCTTGATAAAGCTGCTGCGCATCCGCAAATCCAATGGGATAAGATTCTCTCACTCTAGGGATCTAGCCTCCAATATTAACAGGACATGCTGGAGAGACAGATATGTCTCCCAGAGGTTGGCAGTCCTCTGGAACAAACTCCCAATTAATATAAAACAGAGCTCCTTAATGACCCCATTTAAGTGCAAACTGGAAAATTAGATGGGAAGCAGTAAATTTACACCAGGGGTTTCACCTACATATCTCTTAGACAGGGGCAGCTGGTACTGATCTTAGATTCACATGTAAACATAGACTATATATCTTGGAACATAAGGGAACAAGGGTATAACATGGCTAGGCTTGTAGAGGCCTTAGGGCCACTAGCTTAATAACATCCTATGATCCTACGATTAAAATACTTTCATAAAAAAATTTGTCCTGAAAGAATACAATAATAACTAACTAACTAAATAAATAAAAAAATAAATTAATAAAGGTACACAACACAAAGGGCAAAATGGGACTTACCCTAGGATTCCCTAGAGTCGTAGAACATTTTTATGAGAGAAAGATAAGGTTCCTGATTACTGGCAGATGGGTCATATCTGTGATTTCCTTACAAAAGACTAAAAGTTAAACAGAGGCTAGAAACAATTAACCTGTCAGTTTGACCTTCCCTATTAGGAAAAATATGAATTCTCTGCTGAAGAAAATTATTTTTTATTTGGAAGCTAGTAAGGCACATAATCTTAGGCAACAGGAAAGTTGTGCAAATCTAACAGACTTCTCTTTCTGTATAAAGAGGATATTAGATAATGAAACAGGATGTGGGCATGATCAGCTTTTACGTCAACAAAGAATTTCATATGGAGCCACACAACACATTACTGAAAAAATCAGAAAAGGTTGGACTGGGGATTAGGTTCATAATATACATAAAACCATTAGCTAGGCAATATGGCACAGAGAATCATAATGAACAGTGTTCACTAAGATACATTTATGATGAACACAAAGTTTAGTGCTATAGCTAATCTTGTTTAGTATCATCATAAGATCAGAACATTTTAGATTTGGGTCCTGCCATGGTTGTCCAAAAGCAACATAACAATCCCCACAATATAATCTCTATAAAGTTTCTAAATAACATACCCCCTCCTAATAAACTCCCATGATACACAGTGACACAATTGAGTTGGGTTGCACGGCTTGTTTTATAACCTAGTATATACCTATAAACCTAAGTGACACTGCAGACAGTCTGGAGGGAACATGGGGGGAATGCATAAAAAGGCTAATAAATGATGAGAAGGCACTTGTCAATAGTTTATTAAACATAGCTTAAATTCTGCAGGAGCAGACAGACAGACAGACACACGCTCACACACACACACACACACACACACACACACACACACACACACACACACACACACACACACACACACATACACATCATAATTAATCCTGAAAGCAGAAGTGTGGAAAAGGGCTATGCAGTGTGTGCGCATGAGGGAGGGTATGGACTGAGCAGCACTGACAGCAACCTTGGACTAACAGTAAAAATGGTTAAGTACCTCAACAAAATTCATATAGTGCAACTGGGGGACATAAGAAAACATTATTTTATAGTAAGGGTGGTAGATTATTATAACACCATTGTTTAAACAGGTAGTAAAGCTAAAATAGTGATAACAATTTTAATGTTTCATAGGGCAGACAAAGTAATTCCTGTCAGAGAAAGTAAGGAAAAAAATAGACATCTGATCTACATAGTATAGTTACATATACAGTTGTGCTGGAATGCCATATGTGAATTGTCTATAAGATAATGATGTATATGACATGCTGTTTATTAAGTAGGAGTTGCCATGAGTTTATTCTATAAGAAAATAGGTAGATTAATTAGGAAAGGTGGTCTTTATCTTCTGCTAGAATTTATGTTTCTGTCATTTTCAAAATGTGCTAGGAAAGCTGGTGATTACATATAGCATTGTAGCTACCCAAAGGAGAAAACAAAAGTACACTAATGTGTATCAACAAAATTCATTAAGTGCTATTCATATAATGTCTTTATAAATATCCTTGGGCATTCTTGTAACTTGCTTGGTCAGTAGGTTGGTAACCATTTGAAATCCTAGGACCTGCTTTGCAGAATCATAGATATCTCGAGATGTTAAGATTGAATGGCCAAAAATCCTGACTTAGATATACTAAGTCTGGGATTGCCATTTCCCATAATAGAAATCCTGACTTATATAAACTAAGTCTGAGATTGCCATTTCCCATAATATAAATCCTGACTTATATATACAAAGGTGGCACAGTGGTGCAGTGGTTAACATTGTCACCTCACAGCAAGAGGATCTCCGGTTCGATTCTCGGCTCGGATGCCTTCTTTGTGGAGTTTGCATGTTCGCGTGGGTTTCCTCCCACATTCCAAAGACATGCATCTGGAGCATTTCTCCCCGGGCCTCCGCTGAAAACAGGCTCTGTGGAACCTAGTCGGACTTTCCCGGTCAACAAATGATAAATAAATAAGTCTGAAATTGCTATTTCCCATAATAGAAATCCTGACTTAGATATACTATGTCTGAAACTGCCATTTCTGGTAATATTCCCTTTTCTGTGTCTGCTTGGTTTAATAAGTTAATGCAAGACATTTCATCATTTTTTCAATGTTTTCCTTAAATCAGTGTTGTAACCATAGATTTCATGAATAAACATTTTTACATTTTGCCTTTTGATCAATGTCTCAAAATCAAGCACTTCAGCTGTAGATTTTCATTGCTTCAACCCTTGAATTGTATTTGCCTGGGAGTATTGTAAAGCAACAACATAACCAACCATCTTTAATGTTGAGAAATGCTACTGACCACTTCTGTGTTTCCTTTTCAGTGGCATATGACTCATTCACAGCAATCATTTAAAGTAAACTTGTTCCTGTTGTGGGACATCAATGTATTACAGTAGGCAGTCTTTCTGGGAAATTGCTCATACATCTACCAGTCATTATGTTTGGTATCTCATATCTCTTTTCACTTTTTCTTAAGAGAAGACTATGGCCCCCTGATTATTCCTGAGTCACCAAGTACTAGTTTAATTACATAAGAGTGCACAGTGCAGGCCCACGGTCTATGAAAAAATGTTTGCAATGTTTTTTTTTAATGGGCTTTAAACTTTAAATATAATACCTTAATTGCATTTAAACATCATTACATTATATATAGTCGTGTTAGTCTTTTGTTGACCTCTACTCATGTAAATAGGTTAAAATATAAAATGTGCCCTGATTTCTGATTCTGAAAAAATGAGCTGTAGTTTTGTGAAAATGATATTAAAACAACATGCTTATAGTGCTAATTGAAATGCTGATGCCCATTAAAGACTTTTTCATCATGTTTTAGTTAATTTTAACAAAATAGGTACTTTTAATGCTACCTTATGCATATGACAGTTGTAATTTTGAACTCCTGTTGAATGTACCTCATAAAATTATACTTTTACTTATAAATGTTTAAGTAACATTTGTTATGTTGTTGGTGTGGGGTATATACACATTTTATACTGAAAAATGGGAGCACTTTATGACAAACATGGTACAACTAAGTCTAGTAAGCTATCAGGACTGGAACAATATTAATGGTGTATCAAAGTTGGGTTTTGACTTAATTTTGCATTTTAATGAACAGGAAAATACATTTATTCTACTGCACGTTAAACTGACTAGTTATTTTAATTAGTGTGAGTGAGTGGTTTCTGCCATTTTTTACTGCATTTTACTGTGTTTTCTCTGAATTTGAAATTACAGTTCTTAATTCATAGGTTCATAGGTAGGTACTAGGCTATCTGCCCGAAGGCATTTATAAACCTAGCCGTCCCCTTAGATTAGTTCCCTGTGCCTCTGTCCAGCAGAGACATTGAAGTGATATCCGGGGTAAACTTTCTGTTTCTCATCCACTCGCCAAGGTTTCTCTTGAAGAGTGTTAGTGAGGAGCTCTGCCTAATGTAGATTGGAATCTTCTCCCAAAGTATGGGAAGTCCCTGGGACAGGAATCTATCCCTCCAGCACGTCCTATTTACTGTTGTGGTGAGGTTTAGATCCCTAGAGCATGTGGCTCGAGGGGATATGTTTTTTTTTAGGTGGAGCATGCCCATCAATTCTGGGATGGACATGGCCTTGTATGTCAGGCAGAGCTCACCTCTGAGTAGGCGGTATGCAACCGAGTACAGCTGGAGTTTCTTCAGTCGAGCTGCATAGGACATCTGTTTGAGACCAGTGATCCTCTTGGTGAGGTACTTCTGTGGTCTTTCCAGCTGTTGCAGGCATCTTGTAAGGTACATCCCAAATGGGGCATTGTACTCTATGATGGGTCTGATGAGTGATGAGTAGAGGGGCACAATGACCTCTTTTGATCTGGATGCGAACCCTTTTGTGATTAGGTGGGCCACATAGAAGGATTTTCTAGCCACTTTGGCAATGTGATTATCAAAGGAGAGATTACTATCTACTTGGGTCTCCAGATCCCTTATTACATCTTATGTATTTAGGGGACTTCCACCTATGGGGTAGTTTGTGGGTACTTTGTTTTTTCCAAAGGGGATGACTATGCATTTTTTGGCATTTAGCTTGAGGCCATGATTTTGACACCAGGTATCTGTCTCAGTGAGACCATTTTGGAGGATGTCTGTGTCAGATGGAGAGTCAGTTATAGCCCCTAGTTTGAGAACATGGTCAGCCATAGTCCTCCTGTGCTTGCCTGTACCTCTGAGAAGTATATGCCGAACAGGAGGGGTTCCAGGACTGAGCCCTGGGGAATGCCACTTGCAACCAGTTTAGAGTCGGACCTAGCTCCTGCAACTCTCACCATGTGGGTTCTGTCTGTGAGCCAGTTGGCAACCCATCTTGTGACATAGGGGTTTATGTTCAGGCTGGTGAGCTTGTCTATAATACCAGAATGGGGAATGGTGTCAAAGGCCTTTGTGAGGTCTAGGTAGGCTGGGTGTACCACCTTTCCTTCATCTATAGCCTTGGTAACTGTCTCAAAGAAGTCCACCAAGTTTAGGAGGCATAATCTGCCCTTAACAATGCCGAACTGGGTAGGGTCCAGTGTTTGGAGGTTTCCAATGTCTCTGTTAATGAGTTCCATGATGAAGCATTCCATAGCCTTGCAGACCAAGCTAGTCAGGCTTATAGGGCAATAGTTCCTGGGGTCTGTTGTGACTCCACCTTTGTGGAGTGGAATAACCATTGCTGTGCGCCACTCTATGGGTAAGTAGCCTGTGGAGAGGCTGAGTTTGAACAGTGTGTTTAGGTGAGGGGTTAGTTTGTCTTTGAGCTCATGTAGGATGCAGTCTTGGACACCATCCGGTCTCATTGATGCTGTGTTTTTGGCTTTGGAGAGGGCTGTTTTAACCTGAGTGTCTGTGATTTCAGAGGCTCTTCAGTCTTCTGGTATGGTTATTGGCCCTTTTGGGATAAAGAGGGGGGGGTGAAGTTTGCACTGAACCTGTCTACCAGGATGTTGGCGATATCTGTTGGTTCAGTGTATTTTGTGCCATTCTGCACTAACTCCGAGCAGATCTGAGCATTGCCACTTAGATTCTTGACATAGCTAAAAAATGCCTTGTGATTATCTTTGGAGTCCTTGGCAATTTTTCTTTTGAAGCTAGCCTTGGATGATTTTTATGAGGGATCATAATTTCTTGCTGATACTGATCAGGGATGTCTTCCCTTCTTGTGATTTTGCTCTTTTCTGTACTAGTTTCCTCCTTCTGTTGTATAGCTTGTTTATGGCAGGGGTCCACCAGACTGGTTTCCTTTTCTTGGAGGAGTGAGTCTTGGTTTTGCTTGGGATAGCATGATCCATGCATTCTTGTAGGTGCCTGTAGAATGCATTAGTAAATGATTTTACAGCTAGGACAGCGTTATCCTTTAGCATGGGGGCTTTGAAACTTTCCACCTCGGTCTTAAGTAGCGTGAAGTTTACTTTTGAAAAGTTT
Organism: Protopterus annectens; assembly: GCF_019279795.1. Lineage (NCBI taxonomy): Eukaryota > Metazoa > Chordata > Ceratodontiformes > Protopteridae > Protopterus > Protopterus annectens. The sequence continues at coordinate 720,351,036 of NC_056741.1, read as the reverse complement.
TTTCACGGTGGTTTCCTTTACCAGGAGTGAGGGCAGAATGTGGATATCCAGAGTGATTTGTTTATGGTCAGATCTAACCAGTGAGGGGGTTGACCTCCGGTGTGGAACACCAGCCGCCTATGTCGGTGATGACCAGGTCCAATATGTTGTTACCTCTGGTGGGAGTGTTGACCAGTTGATCCAGGGCATTTGAGTTTATAAATTCTAGGAAATATTGGGCAAGGGAGTTAGTACTTGAGTAGCTCTCCCATTTAATGTTTGGGTAATACCCAATATTAGGGTGTTTGGTAGGGCATTTATGTTTCCCAGTGTTTCCAGAAATGCGGAATGGGGGTCCTGGGACATGGTGGGTGATCTGTAGCAAGCTACAATTTGAATTGCAGTTTTGACCATTGTTAGTTGCATGTGGATGATCTCTGAAGCATCGTGCTGTGCCACTAACCTGGAGGTGTGGGTATCCTTGATGAATATGGATATGCCCCCGGCTTTTGTATTTCGGTCCGGGTTCTGTGGTCGAAATGTATGGTATGAGTTGTAGCCTGGTAGTGCTGGAGTGCTCTGTGGAGCCTTAAACCAGGTTTCTGTTACTGCACATATATCAATTTTCTCCATACTGAGGAGTGCCTCGAGTGCGTGCATTTTGAGGTTTAGACTTCTGGCATTGAGTAGCATTACCCTCAGTTTTTTGTTACTTGTGCTATTTATGTCTGTGGGTTTGTCTTTTGAGCCTTGCTTAAAAAAGGCACTATGGGGTTGGCAAGAGCCTTGGCCAGTATTCAAAAGCCTAAGGGTGACAGGTGCAAGCCGTCTCTAATGAAGCAGCGTGGCTTGTCGAGTTGTCGAGCATGTCATCCCAGGTGGGCAGCCACTGGATCCCCTTTGAATGATACCAGAAACTTAGCCAATTGTTGAAATTGATATTTTTTTCTTTATACAGTGATATCATTCTTGGTGAGGGCAGGATGCTACTCAAGGTCAGGGTCATATCAGCCTGGGCTACGTGATCAGAGAGCTGTTCAGGTCATTCACACCAACATGGACAATGACAGAGTTGTATTTGTACTTGTTTTGGAGTGACCTGAGAACTGAAGTTGTTTTACACTTTAACCTGCTTTTCCAGTGGTTTATGTGCTGCACCTAACTATTTAAATTGGGTTCAGGCTACAAGGCGGAGAGATATTTGAAATTCTGCTGCAAAGATATATGGCTGTTGCAAACTTACAGCAGGTACAAAGAAGCACACAATGCTTTGACAAGGCTTCAATAGCTAAGTGCATTGAAGAACTTCCAAGATGCCTGCACACTGACCAATAGCCTAATTTCAGCTCTTCCAGTGTGGCAAAAAAGAAACTGAGAAAAAGGAGCTAGTAATTCTGTCAACGAAAGAAAAATTCAGTGACTGGCTAGTAAGTACACTGTTTGGATGCCTGCAAAGAAGAAATTCAATGAACCTGAAAGAAAATCAACTAGAAAAGGTGAAGAGAAAACTGGGAAGAATCATGCAGCTTTTTGGCTAAAAGCAGTTCAAGTTCCAGCTTTGGTACAACAGATGGCATCCAGTAATTTAGAGGAAAAAATAAATCAAATGTACTTAGAGCTGATTGAAATAAATGAAATATTGAAGGAGTATATCAACCAAAACAACAAAAGTCTGAAAAAATAGAAGAAACATTAAGTAGCTGTTCAAATGAACTGATAAAACTGCAAAAATTAGAGGCTGAAATGAAGAAAAGGCTAGCTGAGTCTGAGATTTCTCAAGAAGAGCTGTTTCAAAAAAATGTGGAATTAGAAGGCAGAGCATGCAGAGAAAACTCAAGATTTTCTGCTTTACCAGACAAACCAGAAGGAACAGACTGTATTTATTTTATGAAAGCACAAATAAGCAACTGGACTGGTATTACACAGCAGGATTTGGTAACTGAAGGGGCACAGTGTGGGGCACATCAAGCTTATGCTTCAAACCTGGACATGAGAAAGCAGCCATTCAACCCATTTATATTTATTTTTCTCTCGAAATATTCATTATCTTCCTTATTTATTTAAAATTTGAAATGTTAAACATGGACACGATAGAGTATGGGTTTTATGGCACAAGATCCTAGAATGAAGCTAAGAAAATGGACAGAATCATATTCTATGTAACATGGACTATATGCAATGAATGGCTTAATGAAATTAAATACAATGGAAAATGGACTGACAAAAATACTGGAAAAAAATATGGCTTTGGTTGTGGATAAAAGAATGGGAGGAATACTTAAAATGGAAATATCATTATATTGAATTATGTTAAAATATATAAATATTGTAAGTATGTAAAGTAATGTCTTTTGGCTTTTCCTGGTTAGGGGTCGCCACAGCGGAACACCAGTCCGCTTATGATTGGCAGTAGATTTTTACGGTGCCGAATTGCCAGCCTGATGCCTAACCTTCAACGAAGGCACACCCATTTATGCACGCACCTACCTGCATGTCTTTAAATGTCACTCAACCGCAGGGAGGACATGCACACTCCACACAGAAGTCACTCCAGCCGAGAATCGAACTGGAGAACTAAATATGTAAATATGTAAAAATATGAATTGTATATATGTATACAAATAAAAATCCCTACTCATTAGGAGAGTGCTTATTCCAATCCTAGTGCAATGGTGGCTGGGAGAATAGCACTTAAGGAGATCCAAGATGGCAGATAGCACAGAGACAGAGCTGGTGTGGTGTTTTAGGCTTTACAGTATTCTGAGGAACTGTTTCAGCAAAAATTGTTTGCTTCATTGGAAGTAAACATTAAAAAGATGATGACTGTTTTATTACAACCATCTAGTTGAGAGGGCTGCGGGATGATATTTTGGGCAAATTATTGTTGCAGAATGAGTTGGAGAGAGGAAAAGATGTTACATGGGGTGAAATTATGAACAAAATCCAAACAGTGGAATCGGAAGCCATTTTAAAAGAAGACTGCCAGAAAAAGAAATAATATGCTGAGTCTGTTAAGGAAACTGCAGGGAAAGTGATAAGAGGTGAACATAGGAAAGGAAATGTTAACAATCAAAGGAAATTCATGGTAAGAATTTAGAACAAAGAAGAAAAAAAAGGACAGATATGACATTTGGGATAATTTAATGGTCCAATTGGGAGTGAAGGCTCATGAGGTAAGAACTTTTTTTCTAATTCATAAACAGACATTTTGTGACATTTTTGAGACTGGTTCTGTTATGGAATTTTTTGGGGGGGAGTGTGAAAAGAAAAATAACTGTAATTATTGGACCTTATGTAGTTAGAACACTAAACAAAAAAGAAAGAAACATTTAAGCAAACTTTGTAAAGAAGTTATGGGCATTAGAAAAGCGTATGATAACAGTGGATTATGGACTGGTGGATGGGACTGTCTTATTGTACTGAAAATGGAGAAAGAAAATTTGTTCATATCCCTAGTATGATAAATGTGTTGTAAAATGTTGGGAACAGCCTAAAGCTGTTCCTGTGGAAAAAAATGATCATTTGATAAGTAAATATGATCACAGGAAAAGTTATATTTGTGGGGAAGCAGGTCATTATGCAAAAAACGTAAATTGAAATGCTATAAATATAACAAAATTGGGCATTTATGGAAGGATTGTAATCTAAAGAAAAAATATGAAAAAAAGTAAACAAAATGGGACAATATACAGAGAGAAAAAATGGTCCCAATAAAAGAGAGAGAGGAAGTAGGGAAGCAAGATCAGGGTAAAATAAAGATAAGGAATATTCTATTTTTTGTGGTATTTAAACCCCATGTTTGAGCTGGTTTGGGCTTGTTTGCACATCGTGCACCACATGTGCCCTGTTCTTAACCCATTGTGAGGTATTCCAGCTACAATGTTTCTCTTAGTAACACTTGTGTGATCACCTAGTAGACTTATCTTAGATCTTCCACCCTTTACCCCCTTAGCTCTCTCTGGCCTCTCTCCCTCACATTCTGAAAAATTGTATGGACAATTTCCTACAGTTTCTCCTTCTAGTCTGGTTGATATGGGCATCTTGCGACAGTGTAGCATCTACCTCATGTACACAGACACCCCTCTACTACTACCACCTAGGATCACAATTTGTGAGAGATGCAATTACATTAAGAACCTAGAGTCTGTGCTCTGTCCTCTGGCCTTCACAAGCCAGTGTATCTGGCACTGAGAATGTTGTCAACACAAACACCACACCTCAAACACCACCCATACCTACACAACACACACTCACATCTGTGGAGGTCCTCAACAAAAACATACCCAAACAAAAAAGACTTCTGAGGAAAAACACATGTGAACTTCACAGCCCACCACACCACACATAGTCCACAGATCTGTGTTTCACAGCCACTAAGGCCTAACCATAAACCCAACATATTAGTCACAGGAGAATCCATTGTGAGACACACAGATGTGCTCCTCACCAGGCTGGATAAAGAGAAAGTCACAGTTAGTTGTCTGCCAGGAGCCAGAATTTGCCATATCACACATGCACTCAGGTCTTTCAACAACAGGTACTGTTATGATTCTGTCATAGTCCATGCTGGTGTGAATGAATTGAAATGTACCTCCCTGGAGTATATGAAGAGAGACATGATCGAGCTAGCTGAATATGTGTCCTCAGCAGGTATGTCCCTAGCCTTAAGTAGCATTCTACCATCACCCAGAACGATTCCGCAATAGATACAGAAAATGATTGACTTTAACAATTGGCTTAGTTTCTGGTGTCATTCCAAGGGGATCCAGTACCTGACAGCCTGGGAAGACATGATAGACAGACCACGATGCTTTGCCAGAGATGGCCTGCATCTGTCTCCCTTGGGCTTCAAGCTTCTGGCAAAGGCTCTTGACTCCCCCGTAATGCCTTTTTTAGTCAATGTCATGAGGTCAAAACTACCAACATGAAAAGTTCTTCAAAATGCAAATTAAAGGTCATGCTGCTAAACACTAGAAGTCTAAACATGAAACTGCACTCATCGCAAGCATTCTTAACCTTAGAAAATGCTGACATTTGTGCAGTCACAGAAACCTGGTTTGAAGCTGCAGACAGTACCCCAGCCATATGAGGTTACTCATCCTATCATACATTCAAATTCCAAACAGTGGGCAGCAAAGGAAAAGGAGATGGAGTTTCAAGATATATATATATATATATATATATATATATATATATATATATATAGAGAGAGAGAGAGATATATATATATATATTAAAGACATACACTCCTCCAGGCTGGTAAAACAGTATGACACACAGGAGACACTCCAGGTGCAGTTAACCATTGACAAGATCCCTATTCAAATCATAGCTAGCTACAGGCCCCCAACTTTGACTCAAGATGCCCACTCCACCTATCTGGACCTCTACGAATTTATCAAGATTCAGCCCTGATCCTGGGCAACTTTAACTATCCAACCATAGATTGGAAGAGCTACTCATGCCAAAACATAAATGCCCAGAAATTCCTTGACTTCGTCAATACAAATGCCTTGGACCAGTTGATCAACAACCCCTCAAAGAGGTGATAATATCTTGGGCATGGTATTAACCAACACGAGTAACCACTGCAGCATCCTACAGTGTCATTCCCCCTGGTAATATCCAACCACAAAGCGGTCACTTTCAAAGTCACCATCTCCCCCACCCCCTTGCTATGGTTAAGCATAAAAACTTCTCCAAAGCTGATTACAACCTCTTGAGGGAAGGTATAAACAGCTTCACAGCCCTCTTCCCCTCCATAGGAATGGGCACAAATGTCAAAACCTACACCAAAGTACTATACAAGCATTTATATAGCTGCATGGAATCAGGAATACCCGACAGGACAAAATCCTACTCCTCAAAGAAGAGTAAACCTGTCTGGTAGACATCTGCAATAAGTAAATTCTATAATAAAAGGAAAAATTGTTGCTCAGGACCAAGAAGGAGCAGGTGCCTAATTGGAAGGAATCAATCCTTAGCCTGAACAAGTAAATAAGAGCACTAATGAAATCCTCCAAAGCAAACTTCGAGTCCAAATTGGACATATCTACTAAAGACAATCATAAGGCCTTCTTCACATATGTCTGCAATCTCAAAGGAAGCACTCAGATATGCTCAGAACTGGTGGTCAAGGACACCACATACACAAACGCCATAGATATAGCCAACCTGCTGGCAGACAGGTGCAGCAAAAACTTTACCCCTCTGTTCCCCATCAATAAATCAGGACATCCCCAGCACCTGCCCCTCCCCGTATCTCTAGGTAACAAGTCATCACTGCCCTCTCAAATGCAAAAAATGCAGCCTCCATGGGACCAGATAACATCCCAGGCTGCATACTACATGAACTCAGGCAGGAACTTGCAGCACCATTAGGCACCTTATTTAACCAAAGCCTGAGTTATGGCTTTGTCCCAGCTGAGTGGAAGACAGCCACTGTCATCCCTTTGCACAAAGGTGGTGTGTCCACCGATCCAGGTAATTATAGACCCATCAGCCTAACTAGCCTAGTCTGCAAGGCCACAGAATGGATTATCATGGACCTCATTAACAAAGACATTGGCAACCTCCAAACACTCAATCCCACACAGTTTGGTTTCATCAAGGGGAGGTCATACCTATTAAATCTGGTTGACTTCTTTAAGACAAGCCACCAAAGTCATGGACGAGGGGGATATGGTGCACACCACCTACCTTGACTTGGCAAAAGCTTTTGATACTATTCTCCATTCATGTATAATAGATAAACTCTCTCAACTAGGCATCAATCCATATGTTACCAAATGGGCAGCAAACTTGCTCACTGATAGAACCCATATCGTCAAAATTAGAGAAGCCACCTCAAGAAATACACCTGTAACAAGCGGTGTATCCCATGTGATTGGTCTTGGGGCCTCTGTTGTTTAGGATATACTTTTCTGAGGTGCAGGCTAAAACCAGTGGGCTATGGTTGACCAAGTTTGCAGATGACTGCAAGCTGGGCACTGTCATCAATTCCCCTAGTGATGTGGACATCCTCCAAGAGGGTCTCACCCAAACAAATGACTGGTACGAGAAACATGTTCTCAAACTGAATGCAAACAAATACATCATCATCCCCTTTGGGAAGAGTGATGTCCCCACAAATGATCACATTAATAACAACATCCTAAGCATGCAATCAGTCATGAGGGACTTGGGCACCCAGGTTGATAGCAAACTGACTTTTGACCACCGTATTGCCTCTGTTATATGGAAAGCTTTCTGCATGGCCCACCTTATTAAGAATTGTATCTCATCCAGGGACAGGGAGGTCATAGCATCCCTGTATTCTTCCCTTATAAGACCCATTCTTAAGTACAATGCCCCTTTCAGCATGTACCTCACAAAGCACATGCAGCAGCTGCTGAGACCACAGAGGTTCCACATAGGTTCCTCACCAGGAGAATCCAGGGCCTCAAACATTTACCTTACACAGATAGGCTAAAAGCCCTCTACCTCTACTCAATCTCATACAGACTCCTCAGAGGTGACCTCTGTCTGGCATACAAAGCAATCTCAGACCCCCAACTTGATCGGACTGCTACATATCCACACATCAAGCTCCATTCAAGTAACCTGCATATGCAACCTCAACCTGGTCTGTGACACCAATAGGACTTGTTGGTGGGATAGATTTGTATCCCAGAAACACCCCATTCTGTGGAATAGACTCCTTCTCTATGTCAGGCAGAGTACCTCATTAACCCATTTTAAGCACAACCTGGATAACCAGATGGGGAACTGAAACTACACCCCTGGGATCTACCTGTGTCCCTGCTGGACAGGGGCATCAGGTGGTCACTTGTTGGAGTATGGGCTAATTCTTGGCTAGGCTTGTAAGGGCCTCAGGGCCAATAGCCTAGTAACTTCCTATGATCCTATAAAAGACAAAATTTAAACAGAAGATATTATAGAAGAAGGTTCCAGAATAAGTCACGAGGAAGATATACACTGGAAAATAGTGAAAGATAAAAAAAGAATTCTATTGGCTAAAGAGTAAGAAACAGCAAAAGGAAGTTTAAAGGGATAAGTGTAAAAGAGAAAAAGAAAAAAATGGATACTATAAATGAGATACAGTAAATAAATACTTCAAATGTACATAATTTCTGGTAAGCTATAACATAGATATTGGAGTTCTTTCAGTAAATGTAAACAATAGTAAAAATATAAGTAGAAGAATAATACTCATCCTAGATTGTAGTAGTAAGTGTGGTATCACCATAATAGTATTGGAAGATGTAAAATTTTTTATACAAGAAGAGAGATTACAAACAAAGAAACTTTGGGGGAGGGGGATAAAGACATGTAGTAGGTAGATTGGACACTCTAAATTGGCCGTAGTTTCGAGTGTATGTGTGAGTGAGTGGTATGGATGAAATACTTCAGCAGGGCTAGCCATCCATCAGTGTAAACCTTGGCTTAAGATGATTGTCACTGTTAAAGTGACACCCTGACTCCATGTACAAAATGGGAAAAGGGGGTTGAGAATGGATGGACGGATATAATATGTAACCTAGGAAAAGAACTGTGTGCTATCATAGCTGTACTTTGTAGGAAGTCAGTGAAAAGGTTCAATATAACATTGGTAATTATGGAAAGATTAACTGTTGTAGATCTCAGATGGCATAATTAAGTATATAGAATTATAGCACTGCATGCTTATATTAGAAATAAAGGAAGGGGACATTTTATTTCATAAAATGCTGGATTGTATACAAATTAATATGAATATAATGTTAACAAGAGATTTTCATTGTGATTTGAGAGGAAAAAAGAAGAAGAGAAGGAATGATGTTAAGAATATTTTGAAGTTATAAAATGTGGCAATTTAAAGATTTGGAATAATAATTTCTGTTCACAAGACTGATATAGATTATTTTATTGTATGTCAAGGTTTAAATATAGCTGAGGGAGAAAAATTTGTAACATGCTTTTCGATTATTCAGCCATATGGATAGAGACAGAGGAAAAGAAGGAGTATACCAGATTGAGAAAAGGAATAAAAAGAATAAATGAGAAATTATGGAATGAATTGGAAAGAAAATAAGTATGCAATTATGGAAATATTACATTTCCACTAGAGTGTGTTGTAAAAACTGGTCTGAGTGGTGATAGTTTTTAAAGAAAAATATAAAAAAGAATTTTTAGAATGGCAGTCAGATATAAGAAAAGTGGGAAAAAATTACAAAACAATATGTATAGATGCTTTAAAGGATTTGGAAAGGAATTATAGAGAATATTATGCAATAGAATTGAGAATTTATAAAAAGAATCAAGAGAAAATTAAAAAAAAAAATTATTTAAGCAAATATGGTCCGAGAAGAGGTATCGGCTTATTTGAGAAGTGTAGTTAAAGAAAATACTAGTATAATGAGAGAATATCAGCTTAGTTGAGAAGCATAGTTAAAGAGAATGAAAGAAGATAAAAGAGAGGTAAGAAGATCTCAGGAACAAATTATGAATATTGTAATAAGTTATGTAAAGAAAATATTTCAAGATATGAAGACTGTACAAAAAAAGAATGACATTTATATAGAAGTGGAAAAGTCCTTATATGAATTAGATAAGGTACTTGGACAAGTTGATTTACAGTCAGTTTCAGGACCAGACGGAATAGGATACCAATTTTAGAAGAATTGTACAGACTGAAAAAAAAACACTTCTTAAAAAGTATGAATGAGTGGTTAAATTAAGGTTTTATGTATAAAGATTTATGCAGTGGTTAACTTAAATTTGTATGGAAAAAGGACGATAAAACTAAATTTGAAAATCGGAGACCTATAGTATTGAACAATGTAGATTATAAGCTTTTTATGAAAATAACTCAGAAGAGAATGAAAAGTAAAAATGAAATGTATTATGGAAGGTAGTACAGTTAGTTTAAAGGGAAAAGGATGTCAGGAATTGTTATTAATAGTAAGGGAAATGTTGGATGGTATTATAAACAGGACTGATGAAATCAAGATCATAATAGGAGATTTAAATAAAGCTTTAGATACAGTACGACATGAACTTTTGTGGAAAATTATGGAAGAGTATAACATCAGTGAGGAAATTAAGAATGTATGTTGTTTTGCATATAATAAAAATAAAGTAAGTATTTTAGTGAATTAATGGTTTAACAAAGAAATAGATATAAAGAATGGCATATACCAGGCATGTCCCATGAGTAGAGTATTATTTGCAAAAGTACACTGGTGGAAACAGGTGCTTGTACACAATTCTTTTAGCGTAAACCAAATTTATTAATCCGCTATTCATCTGAAGACTTCATCAGAATAGCGGATTAATAAATTTGGTTTATGCTAAGAGAATTGTGTTGAGCACATGTTTCCACTAGTGTACTTTTGCTGTTTGGTTGCTTCTCTCTGGTTCCTGGTTGTTTTGTTTTTTTCATTGTTAGCATATTATTTGCATCTGTTATGAATGTATTAGTTAGAGATGTAAATTCGCATATGAAAGGTGATACTTATATTACTAATGAAGGGATAGAAATTCCAGTCATGTTTACTTATGAAAATGATTTATTGATTACAAGAAACAAAGTCTGGATGAAAGAAATTATATGTTATGTACATCTTGGGTGGTGCAGTGGTTAGTGTTTTTACCTCATAGCAAGAGGCTCCTTGGTTCGATTCACAGCTGGGGTGCCTTCTGTGTGGAGTGTGCATGTCCTCCCTGCATTCATGTGGGTTTCCTCTGTGTGCGCTGCTTTCCTCCCACATTCCAAAGGCATGCATCTGGAGCATTTCTCCCTGGGTCTGCACTGAAAATGGGCTCTGCCCTAGTCAGACTTTCCCGCTAGACAAATGTTAAATAAATAAATAATGTTTAAACATAATAGGCATGACTTTAGATAAAGAAAAGAAGTAAAGGATTGGGTGATATAGTAAAGATTGGAGGAGTATCTTTTCTGATGAAAGAAATTTCTGTTAGGAATAAGATTTGGGGTAAAAATGTAAGTGAGGAACAATGGAATAGGATAACAGATGAAATAAAGGAGGTTTGCTGCTTTTGTGGAAACATACAAGCTATTGTTTAATACAAAGGTTTAGTTGATTAATTCGGTTATACTGGCAATGATTGCATAATTATCTAGTGTCTATATGTTGCCAATACTCTATGAAAAATACTACAAGTAATGTTTTCTTTTATATGGAGTTCAAGACTGAATCCAGTGAAATGAGGAATCTTGTATATAGATAAGGAGGACAGATGTTTAGGATAAATGAAACCCTTTGTTTATTCTGCTTTTTTGAATTTTGTATAAGGTTTTGTGTTGGATAAATGATAAAATGATATGTTAGTTGTAAATTTACTAAAGTACAACTATGAGTGGCATTGGGATATGTTAAAAAATTCAAAAGAGGAAACAAATGTATAAATGAAGAAACAAGATGTTATCAAGAAAAAATATTTTATTGAAAATAAAAAATGATGAAACAGACAATGAGAGAAATGTGTGATATAAAAATATCATGGTAAAATAGTATTATGTTATTCCTTGGTCTGAGTTAGTGAATAAAAAATAAGTTAAAGCTATAAAAGTATAAAAAAGCTTGGTATAAAAATATCATGTTACAATTTTATTATGTTAATCCCTGGGCTGAGCTAGAGAATGAAAAGGTTAAAGCAATAAAAGTATAAAAAGTATGGTGCAATAAACAAGTAAAATGTCAAGATTTTTTATGGAGATTAGTGATTAATAAATTACCAGTAAAGGAAATATGTCATAAAAAACAGAGAAAGAGTTTATATATATTGCAATAAAGAAGAAACTACAGAACATGTTTTCTTACAATGTATAAGGGTTGCAAAATTGTGGAAAGAAATTCTGTGAAGAAAATAGAAAGAAAATGAAATAAATATATCATTATGTATGGCTATTATAGCTATAAAAATAAGGAGTATGTTAGTAAAATAGATAAAATATTATTTTACTTTGTGTGGACCATTTAGAATGAAAATATGAGTGAAATCATTATTTACTGGTAAATGGAGACTAGCAGTAATTTTAAGAAAAAATGCATGGTGGTTGTGGAAAAAGGAGTGGGGTTCAAATAAGGGTAATGAGAATAGAAATTTAACACAATAATAAAAAGTAAGATCTCTATGATTGTGTGATAATAACAGAAAGTAATGGAAAATTGTACACTGTATATATTGTAAATATGCAAGCTTGTAAATAGTATTATAAATGATGCTTTAAATAAAGAACCTCTATTCTTTTTCATAAGTAGCATGGGACATTTTATGTCCACCTGAGCTATCACCAGCTCAGGCAGATGGAGCTATGGCTTGACATCTCATGCGAAGGATGGATTAATGAGCTTTTAGTCCATGCAACTTTTCTTTTCTAAAACCAAATTTTATTATGTTTTAGCAATACTAAATTCAAACTCAGAAATACATTGAAAAAACTGTGTGTTAAAAAGAAAAAAGTAATCTTATAAATAAGAACAATAACAACTAAAGTATTTACAACAATGTCTAGTTAAACAAATGAACATAGTAATAATAAGAAACTAACAGAACTCTTAAAAATTGCGTGAATTGTTTTCTAGTAAAGTTTTTAAGTTCAACCACTGATTTTAAGAATAGGATGTTGTAATAGTTCTGGATTTAATAGTCATCAATTCTAATTGACATAATTCAGCAAGAGTGTTTTTGAAATCTGTAAATGAAGGTAAAGATTCAGATTTCCAGTTTCTGGTTATGATTTTTCTAGCTGTCAAAATAGACCATAATAAAATAAATTTAATTCTTCTGACACATTTAGGAATTGGAGTGTTAAACAAAATCAACGATTTAGTTAAAACTAAATTATCAAATAAAAAGGCTTGAAGGAAATTATTAATATTGTTCCAATATTGTTTCAGAGCTATACAGTCATAAAACATGTATGACCAGTCTGCTTTGGTCTCTAATTTACATTTCCAACACAGTATCTTTTTTTTATCAATTCTAGTTTATGGAGTGTATAAAAACTCTGTTGAAGAATTTCCATGAGTATAACCTCCACTTAAGTGAGAATGTAGTCTGTCTGGATGATTCCAAAATTATTTGGTCCATGCAACTCTTGTATGTTTCTGAATCATTAGTCAGCTCTATCATGTTACTAGAGCACATAAATGAAGCACTTATAGCAGAGTTGTGCTTAGTTCTCTGAATACCCATTATGGTGTTAAATCTCCAACATTAATATGTAGTGACATATTCATTTGTAATACTAAGGCAATAACCTTGTTTGCAAAGGTGCATCATTCCAAGTTTGTAGACAATCTAAATGATGTAATATACATTCACAAAAAATAACTTTTATTATTTGATATTACACAGTACAAAAATATTATAGGAACTGTATTTTTTAGCTTGCAGTAATAGGTATCTTATCACTACAGAATTTATAAAGGTCCCTCATTACACCTATGTTGCAATTATTTCTATGTTTAAGCCATAGTGTTAGCTTAATAACATAAATGTATTTGGCTAGGCTTATAAAGGCCTCAGGGCTAATAGTCTAGTAACTTCCTATGATCCTATATGAAAACCAGTATAGGTTTTTTGAATTTTACTATTGTAAGTATGGGTAAGGTCATACATTTTTTAGACCTTGAAATTACTTATCTTGAAATTACTTACCCTATGAAACCATCATCTTGGGAGATGTCAACATAGACTGGTCCAAACTTAAATGTGACTCTCCACAACTCATTATCAACCTACATGGTTTCCATCAACTGATATCTTCCCCTACCCGTCACCATAAAAACTCATCTACCATCTCCATAATAGACTGGATACTCACTAACTCCCTTCACCACTACCACAACCCCACTACCTTACCAGATTGCCTTAGTGACCACCTTCCTACCTCTGTCCTAATATACACTGTCCCAAACCCCACCTTTACAGGGATTATTGTAAACTGTCTAACTTTAATATATCCCAATTCAACTCCATTCTGTCTAGTACCAACTTGTCCATCCTTAGACAAATCCCTCTAATGATGCTGCCAGTATGTTTAATAGCATTTTCCTGAATACCCTAAATTCTCTTGCTCCCTCTAGGAAAATTAGAATAAAATCCAATCATGCTCCCTGGCTATCCAAAGAAACCAGGTCCCTTATGCATATAAGAGATAGTACTTGGAACGCCTGGATTAAAACTAAGGAACTACCTCTACTACATAAATATAAATATCACAGAAATCTTACAAAAAAACAAAAAATAACGACAAAAGGTCCTTCTATAACTCAACTCGGCTCAAGAGTAAATCAAACCCTCAAAAGTTCTGGTCATCTCTAAACAAAAGTCTTTCTCCTGGCCGCCCGTCATCACCCTGCTCTTACCCTAACACATTCGCTCTAGTAACCGCTACTCTCCTCAATAAACACTTTATTGACATCATCCAAACAATCCTACCTACTAACTTTAACACTTCTCTGCCTAACCCTCCGAACCCTCCGAGCAATAATCTATACTCTTTACACTCAGTCCCTACTTCCTACATCAGATCTCTTCTTCATAAGCTTAAACCCTGCTCTCCCTCCACTGATTACCTACCTCCTACCTTCCTCAAACTTGCTACTGACTCAATAGCCTATCCAGTATCTATCTTAATCAATGGATCAGTTCAGGAATACACTGTCCTTACCCTATGGAAATCCTTTTTCACTATTCCCCTGCACAAAGATGGAAACTCTGCAGATCCTTATAACTACCATCCCATAGCCAACCCTGCTCTCCCTCCACTGATTACCTACCTCCTACCTTCCTCAAACTTGCTGCTGACTCAATAGCCTATCCAGTATCTATCTTAATCAATAGATCAATTCAGGAATACACTGTCCTTACCCTATGGAAATCCTTTTTCACTATTCCCCTGCACAAAGGTGGAAACTCTACAGACCCTTATAACTACCATCCCATAGCCATCCTATCCTCCCTCTAAGGTCCTAGAAAAATGTATATACACACAGCTTCTCAGCTATCTCCTCCAGAACAACCTACTCACTCCTACTCAGCATGGTTTCCGTCCTAACCATAGCACAACCACAACTCTCTTATCCTTGACACATACCATTGTTGAGGCCGTAGATAACAACAAACTCGTATCTTGTCTCTTCCTTGACCTTTCCAAAGCCTGTCTCCCATTCTCTACTTTTATCCAGACTTTCAAATCTAAATGTATCTTCTTCCTCCCTTGCCTGGTTCTCCAGTTACTTGTCCTGGAGGCAGCAATCTGTCAAATCGTTTTCCTCTACTTCTCCATTTATAACTTCCCCTACCGATCTCCCACAAGGGTCCATCCTGGGTCCCCTCCTATTCAACATCTTTACCAATGATCTCTACACATCTTGCAAAGATTCCACTCTCATCCAATATGCGGATGACTCAACCCTCATATCCACCCCTGACAATATCTCTGAACTTCACACTCTAACTCAACATGCATTTCTATCCACTGAACAGTGGCTGTCCAGCAATCTACTCATTCTCAACCCCAAAAAGACTAAACTCTTACTCGTTCTTCCCCGGCCTCTCACTCATCACAAATCCACCTTTGCTATTACATCCTCTAACAAGACTATAATCCAACCCGAAGCTCACACAAAACTCGGAGTCATCATTGATGATTAACTCACATTCAATCTTCACTTGCTCCAATGTATAAAAAGACACACAAGAAACTAGGTTTATTGTATCGCAATAAAAAATTTCTCACCTCAAATGCTAGACTCTTCCTTGCTCAAGTCCTGCTCCTCCCCTCCATCCTATATGCAGCACCAGTGCTCACTAACATCCAAACTACAGCCTTAAACAAACTCCAACAAACCTACCATAAAATAACTAGGTTTGTCACAAACTCTCCTTACAATTCACATCACTGCCTCCCCTAAACTCACTCCAGTGGCTTGAACTACCCCAACTTCTACTACTATCTCAACTTCGATGCTACACTGTATTCTTCATAAGCCTTCATCCTGTCCTACTCTTGCTTCATTCATCACTACCTATAGCCCACCTCGGACTCCCCGTACCTCTAACCAGCAACTACTGCACATTTACCACCCCTAAAAAAAACTGCAGGCAAACACCTATATAAACATTCCATTGCCCAAGTTTGGGACAAACTTCCTTTAGATATACGCTCCATCATCCACCCATCACACTTTAAAGAAAAACTCAAAATTCATCTACTTAACTTAAAAACTTGCCCATGCAAAGCCCCACCCTAAGTGCCACTGTACTATACCTTTCTTTCTCCCTCCCCTTTGCATCCAAATACTTCTTTACTGTGGTCATACACTAAAGATACTAAATTAATACTGTTGGTCAAAACTCTTCTTGCATATATGTAAATATACTTGTTTCACTGAAAAAAAATGTATGCTCTGTATGCATTCCTATTCTATTGTTTAACTCTTTTGTATAACAAACTGCTGTTACATTTTTTGATTGTAAAGTTGTGACTTTTTCTGTAATTTTGTTCTATGTATTGGAGCTTTTCTCCTCTGGTCTCCGCTAAAAATGGGCCACAAGCCCAGTTGGACTAACCCAGTTAACAAATGTCAGTAAATAAATAAATAAATAAAATAAAATACTTTGGACAAGAGAAATTTATGCTTTCATTTTACTATATTTAGAAAAAAAACTTTCACCAAAAACAAATTTGTTTAGTCAAAATCCTAAATTTATGAAGTTGAATATTGTGAGGTCAGTTTGTTAGGCTGTCATGGATTATTAGTAGAGATGATGTTTTTGAGAAACAGTGTTATATATTAAAAAGATTATTTCTGGAATGAAATTTCCCAGAAATGATTATTAATAATACTACTGAAGAGATTAATAAGAATAGATACAATTGTTGCCATTCTTAAATATGGGTTTATTCCTAAATGGGGAATCTGATGTTTCAAAAACAAAAGGTTTATATTATAGTTTTCTACTAAAAATGTTGTTATTAATACTTAATAAAAACAAAATGAAAACTCCAGCAAAGCTAGAACTTCCACTGAGTGACCTCCCAAACCTCTTGTATCAGAGGCACATGGGATATATGCAAATGACCTTTATGAACATCAGGTGTTTCAGCTAATTGGCGGTTCTGAATGCCCATAACTTATTTTGTTGTTTTAATGGACAATTTCAGGCCAATAAAGCCAAATCCCACTAGCTGTGGATATGCATATTTCGGCCTTGTTATGACCCTCATCAGCACAGCACAAGCAGAGTGTTTGACTAAACATAAGAAACAGAGGGCTGTTATACCCAACTAATGCCCATTATCATTAGGGTCACTGCAAAAATATCCCAAACAACAAACTAAAACAATAAGTGAGAAGGTCACTGAAAAAACAATCAGTAAAAACAAAATGAAAACTCCAGCAAAGCTAGAACTTCCACTGAGTGACCTCCCAAACCTCTTGTATAAGAGGCACATGGAATATATGCAAATGACCCTTATGAACATCAGGTGTTTCAACTAATTGGCGATTTTGAATGCCCATGACTTGTTCCATCGTTCTAATGGACAATTTCAGGCCAATAAAGCCATACCCCACTAGCTGTGGATATGCATATTTTGGCCTTGTTATGACCTCATCAGCACAGCACCAGCAAAGTGATTGACTAAGCATGTGTTTCAGCTAATTGGCGATTCTGAATGCCCATGCTTTGTTTCGCTGTTTGGGAGGTCATTCAGTAGTTCCAGGACTTCCTGTGCAGTTGCTGAACCATTCTATGAAGTTGCTAGTGAGGATGCTTTTGACAGCTCCCCTGTAAAAAGTGGCAAGAGCAGACAGTAGGAGCCTGGCCTTTTTGAGCTTTCTCAGGAGGTGAAGCCTCTGTTGAGCCTTCTTGACTATATGGTTGGTGTTAGCAGCCCAGGATAAGTCATCAGAGGTGTGAAGGCCCAGGAACTTGGCTGTTTTGACTTTCTCTTCTACCTCCTCTTTGATAATGGGTGGTTGTTGAACTGTTGCCTTTCTCCTGAAGTCCATAATCATTCCTTTGGTCTTATTAATATTTAGGTCCAAATTGTTCCTGTCACACAAGACAATCAAAGTGTTCACCTCATTCCTGTAGTTATGTTCATTCCCACCACTAATGAGACCAACGACTGTGGTATCATCAGCAAATTTTATAATATGGTTTGACTTGTGTTTTGCAGTGCAGTCATGGGTGAGGATGGTGAAGAGCAAGGGGCTGAGCACACAACCTTGGGGAACACCAGTATTCAGGACTATGGGTTGAGAGGTGTTGTTTCCAGTGCATGTTCACTGGGGTCTACCAATCAGAAAGTCAAGAGTCCAGTTACATTGGTGCTTGTTTATCCTGAGTTTCATGAGCTTATCCATCAGCTGCATCAGTATCACAGTGTTGAACACAGAACTGAAGTCAATGTACAGCATCCTTATGTAGTTGTTCTTACCATCTAGGTGTTTTAATGCAAGGTGTAGTGTGACTGATATAGCATCTGCAGTCAATCTATTTGCCTGGTATGAAAACTGGAGTGGATCGAAGGACTTTGGCAGACTCACAGATAGATGTTTCTTCACAATCCTCTCAAAACATTTCATGCCATTTGAGGTTAAGGCGACCAGTCTGAAGTCATTGAGGCAAGTAGGGTTAGGTTTCTTTGGAAGTGGGAAAATACTTGTTTCCTTAAAACACGAGGGAACTTTCTCCATAGCAAGGGATGAGTTGAAGATGTTTACCAGTACCAGACATAACTGATCAGCACACCCCTTCAACACCTTGCCAGGTATATTGTCTGGTCCAGCAGCCTTCCTAGGATTCACCTTTTTAAGCTGAAGTCTCACCTCCTCTGAGTTTAATGGTGGCGTTCTTCTCTTCAAATCTACCAAAGAAGAAGTTCAGTTCATTTAGGAATTCCAAGCTGTCATCACATTGGGGTGATTTGGACTTATAGTCTGTGAGCTGCTGTATCCCCTGCCATAGGCTTCTCAAGTCCCTCATGTCTTGGAAGCAGATCTGAATTTTCCTTCCATACTCCCTCTTTGCCTCTTTGATGCCCTTTTTCAGATTTGACCTTGCCACCTTTAACCTTTCTTTGTCATTTGCCTTGAAGGCTGTGTTTCTTTCCTTCAGTAGCTCGCAGACATTCCTGGTGAGCTAGGGCTTCTGATTAGCTCTTACAGTGATGGCTTTCATGGTAGTTACATCCTCCATGCATTTATTTATGTAGGCAAGAAATGATTCAGTATAGATGTCTATGTCTAACTGGAGGTTGTGCATACCCGCTTCTTTGAATACCTCCCAGCATGTGGTATTGAAGCAGTCCTGAAGGCAATCCATGAAACCCTCCTACCAGACTCTGATCTGTTTAGTTGTCAGTTTTTCTCTGATCAAAGCCATCTTATAGGTAGGCAGAAGCAGGATGGCAGTGTGATCAGAGCTGCTTATGATGGGGTGCTTCAGAGCTTTAAAGGCTCCTTTAATATTGCAGTAAGCTTTGTCTAAGGTATTCTCCCCTCTGGTGGGGAAATCCACATACTGATAAAAATGGGGTAGCATCTCCTTAAGCTCAACTCTGTTGAAATCACTTGCTATCACATGCAAATTCTGTGTTTCTGCTTTGTAGCTCACAGATAATATTAAGGAGTTTATTTTGAGCTTCAATGGTGTTAGCACTTGGTGGGATATACACTGCTGTGACATATATCCCACTGATTTTCCTTGGTACATAGAAAGGTTGGCATTTTAGTGTTAATATTTCCACATCTTCAGAGCAGTATGATTGAATCAGTTTACAGTCTTTGCACCATCTGTTATTAAAACAGATGCATACACCACCACCTTTAGCTTTACCACTTTGTGCTTTACATCTATCTGCTCTAAAGAGAGTTAGCCCATCTAGGTTCACAGCATTGTCACTAATGTTACTATATAGCCAAGTTTCGGAGAAAATGAACAAACATATAAATTAAAAAAAAAAAAAAATATATATATATATATATATATATATATATATATATATATATATAAAATGAACGCCAGAAGAATGACTTGAGAAACAAATGGTCAGGAGTCAGAAGTATTATTTACACATTTCGTTCAATTTTAATCAATCATGAACTTCATCAGAATAACAGTTGTAACCTCAAGCATTATTTAAATACCCTTTTCAAAAGAACATGTGACTTTTTCTTCCAATACTAATTGTATACCCAGTCAATGTAAAGTTTCTTCGTCAATAGAAATGTGTTCATTCACCATTTGTAACATTTGTCAAAATAGTGCTTAGTTATAAATTTAAACATTATAATCTTTGTGCTTGTAAAAAGCACTTGATGTTAATAACATCATTTAACCCAGGAGGCTCATCTGCATTCAGCAGAATCTGCCACAAAGCCTCTTTGCACTCCAATTTAACTTTAAAGTTTCCTGAAAACTGTGCATCATTAACTTTTTCAAGAACTGAAAATCTAAACTTTTTGAAATTCTCACATGATAGAACATGCCTAGCTAAAGCGTTAGATGTATCTTTCTTTTTAATAGCTAGATTATGTTCATATATACGCTTATTTAGGGTCCTGATGGTTTTACCTATATAAAAATGTCCACGTGTCACATAAACCAATGTAAACCAAATTCTGCGTTTTACAAGTGTAGTAACCTTTACTACAGATTGTTTTGTTTATGTGTTTCAAAAATATAGTATTACTTCCAGAAATATACCTACACTGCTTACAGTGGTTGCATGGAAATGTACCATAGTTGAACCCTTCTGAACTAGTTCCTTTACCACTCTCTACCAAACTCTTGATGTCAATTGTTTTCTTGTAGATAAAGGATGGAGTCTTCCCTATGATAGAACTCAAATCATTATTACCCATAATAACTTTCCAGTTGTTGAGTAAAATGTTCTTTATAAAGGACATCTCATTAGAAATGGGAATAGGAAAGGCTAACTTGTATTCACTAACAGTTGTGGAACCACTGTCTTCTAGTGTTCTGTGTACCACAATAGCCTGTTGTAAAATAGGACGTGCCTTATCTGTTCTTAAAGCGACAACTTCTCTCTGGATATCTTCTAACCAGCTACTACCATAACCTCTTTCTATAAAGAAGTTATGAAGTTTCTCAACCTCTGTTATAAACACATCTCTACTAGTTAATCTACTTAATCTGATAAGTTGTCCCTTAACTACCCCACGTTTCATGAAGTCAGGGTGTAAACTGTCATAATGTAAATACTGATTCACGAATGTGGGCTTCCTATAGATGTCACTTTCAAACCTGGATTTATCATCACTGAAACTTAAATGAATGTCTAAAAAGTTAATGTCCTCACCAAAATGGCCAATAGTGAACTTCAAAAAATCTGTTGAATTGTTTAAATAGTCCACAAACTTCTGAAAGGAGTTGAAATCTCCATTCCACAAAAAAATTAAATCATCAATGTATCTCTTATAAAAAAGAATACTCGTAGCTGATGAATGTGGATATAAAAATTTAATTTCCCACATAGCCATCACTATGTTAGCAAAACTAGGGGCAACTCTAGACCCCATAGCAACTCCAGAAATTTGCTGAAAAAAAGTATCTTCGAAAACAAAAAAGTTGTTTTCCAATACTATGTCCATTAGAGTGCATATAGTACTAACTAAATTATTACTTGTGTCTGTTTGTGTACTTAAGTATTCCCTTAAATATTCAACTCCAATGGTCTGATCAATGCTCGTGTATAATGATGTTACATCTAAAGAGGCAAAATTGAAACTTATACCACCTGAATCAAACTGACTCAAAAGTTCCAATAGATGCCAGGAGTCTCTTATGTAAGACTTAGTTCTCTGAACTATGGGATTCAAACACTTGTCTAACCAAATTGAAATATTCTCAGTCTTAGAGAAACCAGCTGACACTATTGTTCTAAATGGTATGTCACCACCTTGCTTATGCAATTTCGGTATCCCAAAGAACGTGGCTATTTTGGGATATTCAATATACAAAAAATCATAAATAATGTTGTCAATGTTGCCTTGTGTAAATAAATCAAAAAGCAATGCATCAACTTTACAAAAACTTCTAGTAATAAATTCTTTGCTGACTGTTTTATAACAATTGGGGTCGTCCAGCATAGCTTTCATTGCTGTGGTATAATCAATGGACTTCATTATAACTATTGTACCCCCCTTGTCAGCTTTCATTATACGCCATTCCTTTTTGTTAGCCACAAAATTCAAGGCGTGTGACTCAGCCTCAGTTAAGTTGGAATTATAATGATGTGTGTGCTTACTTAACCTTCTAAAGTCATGTTCACACAGTTTTCCAAACACCATTAAAGTTGAATTCAACAACGGGTTAAAAGTACTTCTTTTCATGTAACTATCAACACAGATTTTAGTTTTAGTAATACCATCAAAAATGAACTTAAGATTCAATTTTCGAAGATACAGTTTCAAATCAACAATTAATTTACAGATGTTCACATTGTTAGAAGGAACAAAGGAAAAACCTTTCTGAAGTACTGAAAATACCTCTGTAGGCAAGAATTCACCAGTCAAGTTCAAAACAGAAATACTGTAATTTAATTCTTTTTGCGGTTCTTGCCTTTTCCCCTGTTCCCCTGTTCCTTGTCTGGAACCTTCCAGACCATCTCGGCGTTTTGATGTTCCCTACCTTACAATCTAGCTATTAAAAAGAAAGATACATCTAACGCTTTAGCTAGGCATGTTCTATCATGTGAGAATTTCAAAAAGTTTAGATTTTCAGTTCTTGAAAAAGTTAATGATGCACAGTTTTCAGGAAACTTTAAAGTTAAATTGGAGTGCAAAGAGGCTTTGTGGCAGATTCTGCTGAATGCAGATGAGCCTCCTGGGTTAAATGATGTTATTAACATCAAGTGCTTTTTACAAGCACACAGATTATAATGTTTAAATCTATAACTAAGCACTATTTTGACAAATGTTACAAATGGTGAATGAACACATTTCTATTGACGAAGAAACTTTACATTGACTGGATACACAATTAGTATTGGAAAAAAAGTCACATGTTCTTTTGAAAAGGGTATTTAAATAATGCTTGAGGTTACAACTGTTATTCTGATGAAGTTCATGATTGATTAAAATTGAACGAAACGTGTAAATAATACTTCTGACTCCTGACCATTTGTTTCTCAAGTCATTCTTCTGGCGTTCATTTTATTTGGTTTTTGTGTGAATATATATATATATATATATATATATATATATATATATATATATATTTATATATATGTGTGTGTGTGTGTGTGTGTGTGGGTCTACCTCAAATTGCAAATGTGCCAGATAATTGAATCCCATTTCATTGACATCACTTTATTGAATGCTCGGAACAATGGCAATTTACCACGGGTAAACAACCACTCGGCTACCATGGTGAGCCTTGCCCTTTCTCCATTGTAGTGCGGTCTTGCAGTTGGTATATTTAGTTATGGGTGTGTATGTGGGGGGTGGAGCCCCTCCACATTGGGGGAGTGGGGTGGGTGTGCATGTGGGTGGACCCACCACATCGGTAGGTGTGGGAGCCAAAGCCCCCCACTTGGAGGGATACTTGTTTTGGTGTTTGTTCTTTTGTCCTGGTGGTCAAGCGGTTGTTTGCCTGGGTGAATTGCCATTGTTCTGGGCATTCAAAGAAGTGAAGTTTCAATAAAGTGGTGTCTATGAAATGAGATTTGATTATCTGGTCCATCGACAATTTGAGATAAATCCATATATATATATATATATATATATATATATATATATATATATATATATATATATATACATATACATATATATAGATATATATATGTATGTATGCATATATAGCTCCTTTTTTGACTTCCCCAAAAATGGTTGTAATGGATGTAAAGGAAATATTATTTTTCCTTGTATTCTTTAAGAGGAATTGCTTGTACAAGACAACTTTAAAACTAATTCTATATCTATACAGGAAGAATGCAGAGTCCCTGTAATCACATCTATGCAGGTAAAAGCTGCACTCTCTAAAACCAAAAGCACAGCATTCATGGGACCGGACAACATCCCAGGCTGCATTTTACACGAACTTCAGAATGAACTGACTCCCCACCTAAGCACCATGTTCAATCATAGTCTCACATCAGGCTTTGTGCCCACTGAATGGCACACAGCAACAGTTATCCCACTCCACAAAGGGGGAGCCACCACTGATCCTGGGAACTATCTCCTATTAGCCTGATGAGCCTGGTCTGCAAGGCCATGGAATGTATCATCATGTAACTCATAAACAAAGACATTGGTAGCCTCCAAACTCTGGACCCCACCCAGTTCGGGTTTGGGAAGGGCAGATCATGCCTTCTGAACCTGATTGACTTCTTTGAGGCAGTCATCAAAGCTGTAGATGATGGTAAGGTGGTTCACACAGCCTATATTGACCTCGCCAAGGCTTTCAATACCATCCCCCATTCTGGAATTATAGCTAAACTCACTAAACTAGGTATAAATTCCTATGTCACAAGATGGGTTGCCAACTGGCTCACTGACAGAACCCACAAGTTGCAGACTCCAAATCTGACTTCAAACCAGTGACAAGTGGAATACCACAAGGGTTCAATCCTGGGACCTCTCCTGTATCTACTTCTCTGAAGTACAGGCTAACACAGAAGACCTCTGGCTAATGAAGTTTCCAGATGACTGCAAACTAGGAGCCATAGTCGAGTCCCCAAATGATGTGGACATCCTACAAAAGGGCCTCACTGAGACAGATGCCTGGTGTCAGAGGCATGGCCTCAAGATCAATGCCAAAAAGTGCATTGTCATCCCCTTTGGTAAAAACTCTGTACCCATGAACTACCACATAAACGGCAGTCTACTTAATGCCGAATGTGTAATAAGAGACCTTGGGACCCAGCTGGACAGTAGTCTCTCCTTTGATAATCACATCGCCACTGTATTCAGGAAATCCTTCTATGTGGCACACCTCATCACAAAAGGGTTCCCATCCAGGAAAAAAGAGGTCATTGTTACCCTCTACTCAGCACTCATTAGACCCATTACAGAGTACAATGCCCTTTTGGAATGTACCTCACAAGACATCTGCAGCAGCTGGTAAGGCCACAGAAGTACCTCACAAAGAGGATTACTGGCCTCAAACAGATGCCCTACACGGACTGTCTCAAAAAACTCCAGCTTTACTCTGTAGCAAATCACCTACTCCAAGGAGATCTCTGCCTAACGTATAAAGCTATGTTAAACCCAGAGCTGTTGGACATGCTACACCTAAAGAAATCCCAATTTCTCCAAGCTACATGCTCCAGGGACCTTAACCTTGTCACCACAATAAACAGGACATGCTGGAGGGATAGATTCCTGTCCCAGAGACTTCCTATACTCTGGAACAAGCTACCCATCTATGTCAAGCAAAATTCCTCATTAGCACTCTTCAAGAAAAATCTTGATGAGTGGATGGGAAACAGGAAATACACCCCGGGGATCACTTCTGTGGCTCTGCTCGACAGGGGTACAGGAAATTAACTTTCTTGGGTGGCGTAAGCCAGGGAACCTTGTTGGCTAGACTTACTTAGGCCCTTGGGCCGATAGCCTAGTACCTACCTATGAACCTAATTGGTCTGAATCTTATTATCCTCAGCTATTTTACCTAGTTTAGGTAATCACTTAAGAAATTATAAAATCTAGGAAAAAAAAAAGAAATGTTTGCTTGACTTGTTAATGATCTCCTCAGCTTGCAATATTCTTTCTGTGCTTATTGGAATCCAAAACAAAAAGTCACTAAATTGCAGTTACTTTGGAGACATAAAACTAAATGTTAATATTGATGTATTTGTATTAATCATAAAAATGTAGAAGCGAATTATACCTTGCTCTGCACATGCAGTACTTTAACAGCACATTTCTAGATAGTTTAAGAATATAGTACCTGTGGTAAGCTATATCAAGATCTCTACCACTGTATAAAATCAGCAATCAATGACCTCATGTCTCTACGGGATAATCTCTGTAAAAAGTACCACCAAAGCAATTCACATGACATTTTCATCAAACTCAAGGAAGCAGCAAACCATGAAGAGATACTAAAGAAATCTAGTAAAAAAGTATCATCATGTAAAGCAAATCACAATACAGAACAATTCTACAAGATTGTCACTCACTTCCATATTTCAAATTTTCCCTGAATCCCAACTCCTTGCAAGGCTGTTTCCTATCTGATATTGCTATCTAATTTGCATAAGTATTTATTAGTGCCCTTGCTGTTGCTGTAACTATTCAGACAGACAGAAAAGGCACATCACCCAAAAGTTTTCTATTTTTTATCACTCTACAGTTTCTTCTTCTTTAGTACAGGAATTTCTTAAAAGACTTAAACTTTCCTCACCTGCCATGGGCTGTCTTCCTGCAGCACACCTTTCAATAGCTGGAGAAGCTGCATTTCTTCCCACCTCTAACCTCTTTAATTGCTTTATACAAAAATCTTATGTATGGAAAATATGGGAAAGTCTCAGTAGTTATACTGCTCAGGGCTGGATTAAGGTGGGTGCTATTAATGCTGCAGCATTAGGCCCATTGCTGAAATAGGCCCAGATGAAAACAGATGAGAATTTTCTGGAAGCTGAACAGCTTTTCTTTGCTATATTAACCTCAAAATATTTCTTAGAATGAAATTTGGAGTCCGACTTTCAGACGCCTATACACAGCATTACTTTAAGTTACTATTACTCTTTGCGCTGTGACGTAACTATAACTTCTGTGTGTTTATTGTTAACCAAAGATTTCAAGTTAATGCTATCAATTTTACATTAAACAGTTTACTTTGTGATATCTTTTGTACTGTTTCGCGCACGCTTGCTATGGCGTCTCAACTCAGTGGATGGGAAAAATCGAAAAAGAAAAGGAAAGAAGCAGCAGAACAAGAAAAGCTTTTGGCAAAAATTCCAAAATTTAGTTCATACTTCGGAGTACAAGCATCTTCATCTCAATCGTCTGCGTCGGATGCAATTGTGAGTTCGAGTGCTCCTGAAGACCAGGCCAAGCAAAATGAACCTGTAGAGGCAAGAGAGAATAAAGAGTGGGAAAGTTCAGTGGAGAGAGAAGAGGTGAAAGGAGACGCTATTGCTGAAGCACAAGTGCTAACATTGGAGGCTTTCACCAATGATTTGGGACAGTGTGGTGAAATTAATGCTGACCCTTGAGAATATTAGGCCAGGAAAGGTCCAAAAGGCTGCCAACACACTGAATCGAAGTTTGAAGAGAGTGCCAGACGATACCCAGGCGAGTCGTTCTGACGTCGATGCACAAAGACCTTCTTCGTGCAGACGCATCTGCTCAATGGTGAAAAATCCTGTAGACAATGGTTGTGCTACTCGCCTTCAACAGGGATGGTGTTCTGCTTTGCATGCAAATTGTTCAGAGGCAGTGCTGTTCAACAGAATAAGTTCATTTCTGGCGGTTTTGAGAACTGGAGGGCAGGCAAATCCAGAATAAAAATGCATGAAAGCAGCGATGGTCATCACAAGGCTATGTTGTCCTTTGTGAGCCGACAGAGGGAGGCCAGTTGTGTTGACTACCTAGCCGCCAAACAGGTCGAGGAAGAGTGGTGTTACTGGTGCCAGATTCTGAAGTGGCTCACCGACGTTCTGATATTCCTAGCTGAGCATGGTCTTGCTATAAGGGGCACGGATGAGATCATAGGTTCTGCTCATAATGGTAACTACCTTGGCATCATTGAGCTGTTGGCGGAGTATGATACTCTGCTGGCTAGCCATATTAGAAAGTATGTGAACCACGGAAAAGGTCACGTTTCCTATTTGTCATCCACAATTTGCGAGGAACTGGTGAAGCTCATGGGACAAAAGGTGCAGGACATCATCCTGAAAGAAGCCAAGGAGGCGAAGTATTTCTCTGTCTTGATTGACTTGACGCCTGAAATATCACGCCTCGATCAGCTAATGATTGTTATCCAGTACATTCTGCCATTGGACCCAGTTGAACAGTTCCTGACATTCATGCCTATGATGATGGGACACACGGCGGAGCAGATGGCTAGCATACTTCTGAACTTTCTGAAGGAAAAAGGCTTGGATATTGCTAACTGCAGAGGCCAGTCATATGACAATGCGTCAAACATGTCAGGACGGTACAATGGTGTCCAGGCAATTGTGAAGCGAGAATGTAAATATGCCACTTTTATTCCATGCTGCAACCACAGCCTAAACCTGGTTGCAGATCAGGCTGTTGAAAGCTGCGGTGGCTGTACTAGTTTTTTTGATTTTGTCAATGGACTATATGTATTCCTGTCTGACTCAACATATCACTGGCAGCGACTAAAGAATCGCTGCACGCTGATGCTCAAGGGTTTGTCTGGAACCCAATGGTGTGAACTTGCAGATGCTGTCAAAGCGCTGGTAGAAGGGTGGAAGAGCATTCAGGAAGTCCTGGATGAGCTTGCGGCAGATAAGGAGCAGAAGGCAGAAACACAAAATCAGGCCAAGGGATTTTCATGCAGGATGGACGAACTTGAGAAAGCAGTTATGGCGACTGCCTGGAACGATATCCTTGGCCGTATCAACAGTACGAACATTAGCCTCCAAGATTCTACAGTCAGCCTGAATACGGCAACTGGCTTGATGGCATCACTGGTCGACACGGCTCAGTTTGCATGGGACAGATTTGACGTTTATGAGCAGATGGCGACCGAAAAGATTCAACATGGAGAATACAAGGCTGAGCAGTGTTGAGGCTGTAAGCAAAAGCGAATGCCTGATGAAGGAGCTGCAAACGAAGAAGACCTCAGCCCAAGGGAAATGTTCAGAACTCAGACATATCTGGTCATAATCGACAGTCTGTTAGCTGAACTGGAAAAGCAGATGAAGGCATATGACGATATTTGTAAATTTGTACAATTAGTAAAATATTTGTAAAACATTCGGATTTCTCTCGGAGCTATCATCATTGAGCATTGAGCAGATTAAGGACAAAGCTAAGAATCTTGTTTTCTTGTATCCAGATGACTTGGAAGACAAACTGGTGGCTGAGCTGATACAGTTTGCTGCATTAATGCGCACTCAGAAACCGGTGACTGTGAATGAATCAGTAGAGCTTACCATGTACAAGCTTTTGTCATCGTTGAATCTTTCTCAAACATTTCCAAATGTCGATATTGGGTTGTGCATCTATCTGTGCATGATGGTGTCCAATGCCTCTAGTGAGCAGAGCTTCTCAAAGTTGGGAAAAGTCAAAGTAGAGCTGCGGTTCTCAATGGGGCAGGAAAGGCTAAGCATGCTGGCGCTTATGAGCATTGAGCATGAGCTGCTGCACAGCCTTGACTTCACTGACATGATTGAAGAATTCTCACTTGCTAAGGCTCGAAAAACAGCAATATAAGTAAGCAGCACTAGCGCAGTAGTAAGAGTGACAATATGCCTAGGTAGGCTAGGTTAAGTTGATCTGGTTTAGCCTTTTCTGCATTAAGTGCACTTTTCAGACAATTGCTATTGAATGTTGATGTTACATAGCTTGATGTTAATCTCGAGTTGTTACGATAATATGTTGACACGTCGTTATTATTATTCATGTTCACTAAAGGCTGGCTGGTTACATCACAAGCAATTAAAGCTTCTTGGTCTGTCTGAGTGCGCATGTATAGTGAGTGTCGAATGCACATGCACCAATGCCAAGAAAAAATAGGCCCTTTTTGAGCTGCAGCATTAGGCCCAATTTGGTCTTAACAAACTGATACTGTTACATAAAGGTGGCTGAAGCACATGGTTCAATTATTTCCTTCTTACAGCCTTTTTATGACTATTGTTTATAAGCCTTCTACTTTCAGACCTTATTCCACCTAGATGATCATAAACTTTCCAGCTCTATTGATGGTTTCAAGTTTTGTCAAAGCACAGAACTAGATCCCTTGATTATGTTTATAGAAAAATGAATATATGTGAAATCTTTGGTGCTCTTTATTGTGATTTCTTCTAAGGACTGATCATGTTCAACTACAACATCATTTAGAATTCGTCAAAAATGTAGACTTCCCACAATTCATTGTCTTGGTTCACAAGTTATCTATGTGAGAGAACCCAAAATAATGCAACAGGTAAATAACGTGTCAACTAATGTTCTTTATGGATTATCTTTTTGCCCACAATGGTTTGAGGAATGTTATGTAGCATGCTGAAATAACTTCTACCTAGTCTGAGACAGCTTCAGCTTTCATTAAGTAACTCTAACCTTTGTCCAAATGCTTCGTGGACTAAAACCATGGCTTCATTTCTAAGAAGAATGACAGTGTGACCAACTCTATCTTCAAAATAATATCTCTTGACAATACCGGAACTGACGTTATTGAATTCATTAAACTACTTGTTATCAGTACAGATCAAGAACTGACATCTTACCTTTATCTCTAGTCCATTATACAAAAGATAAATAAAATTCTGTTCTTATACAGGACCAGACAATTCATGAGAGGCCTGGGTAGAATGTCCATAACCAGAGCCTAACTTCTCCTGAGTCTTTCTTTTTAATGCCACTGGAATCCTAACAACCTTGTCAGCTGAACCAACACAACCTGAGAGCAGGTTTACAACATACACTACAGCTAGCTTTGCTTCAGGTCTCTCCCACCATGCTCACAATTCCCTTAAATTCCCAAAATGGCTGAATGTCAGGCAATGGCAAAACAGGCACATTTAATGACTGGCCATTCAGTTCTCCACTCCCTGACAAATGCCTTGCAGTCTCCCTACTAATAATATAAAATGTCACACCCTAGTACATAGCCTTCAATCAAGTATTACATTTATTCCACTGTCATACAGTCATCATTCTCCAGCAATATGTTTCATGACCATGTTTTCCCGAGCGTAGTTCTAATCACTGAAACAATCTTTCTATAAATTTCATAAAAGTCACTCAAAGGATCTTTTTTAAAAAATCTCTCCAGCGAGTATTGTACTTGAGATTGACAATACATACTTCCCCTTTTCGCATACAGCCCCCTTTCACTGTTCTTTTCTGTTCCCCAGTTTGTAATAGACTTCCTTTACTCAATCATTTGGTACCGCTATATATTTATGTTTGTCTTTATTATTTAACAGGTCTGAGGATTGTTACTATGTCAGCTATAAACTTTTTGTAAATGTTGCATTGTCTAAAATACTAGTCACTGTAAGATCAATGTTACAGTTTTCAATTTTTTTTCATCTGCTATACTTGCCCTGTTTAGTGTTTTGCAAATATTGCATATGATATATATATATATATATATATATATATATATATATATATATATATATATGAAAACTTACCAGTCAGAACTTCCTGGTTAACAGCATATTGCATCCTAGGAGAATTTCCCTGCATGTGCAAAACGGTTTCGAGAGCACTTGGAAATACTTCATAATATTGTGGAATTTGTGACTGCTGTGATAGAAATGTAAAACGCAGCCATCTGAGTGACACAGTTATAAAATTCTAAAATATGATAAGATGATGTCTGTTGTTTACAGAAGAGATAGTTCACCACCTCAGAGTAGCAGCAGTACATGCTGATATTTGTGAGGTTCTGGTGTTAAGCTCATATAAACCATATTAAATGTATGTAAAAACTGACAACTGCCAAAACTGAGAAACAAATGGTTGGGAGACAAAAAGAAAGAAAATGAAAAAAGAAAAGCAGTGAGTCATGCTAAATATGTATAAAAAATACTATGTAGGTTAATTCTACAGAACTGAGGTATTTTTAGTGCACCTCTGCTGAGAACCTTCAAAGGCCCTCTTCCCATTCTTAAATGTCAGAATGTTCTCGTTTCTAAGGCTACCATTTCACTAACTTACAGTGACTGCCAGCACTATTGTGAGAAATGCAGTTTTACACTTACACATTTTGTCTAGCTTTGCAAAATATTTTCAGACCTTTTGGGATACATATCCTGTTACCTGCTGCATTTTGCATGTAGTTAAGGTTGCTGCTTTCTTTGACCCTTTATACAGCGACTGATCAGTGCTAGGTTGAATCAAGAATTTGACTTATGCATAGTATACGAGATGACTGTATGTCTGCAACTCCAGGCTTAGTCATCAGAAGTACAAGCTGAGTCAGCACAGAATCTCTTGTGAGGGAGGGAAGGTTGGTTTTTAACCACCATCTCCGCAGTTATGAAAATATTTTTGTCTGTCAGCTTGTCTGAGTCATACAGTCTGAGAGTGTACTGCCAAAATATTCTGTTTATTTGGTTAAAGACTCTTGCCGTCTTTCTTCATCTTGTCATTATGGCTTCAACAAAGAAACTAAAAAATGTAGAATTTTATACCACAGGATAATGTCCCTTTCTAACTTTATTGAATGTGCAGGATTAATGGCTATACTCAACAGATCGCTGTGCTTTTAAGGTGCTAGAAAGTATACCTCCATTACCATTTTGTCATTGGTCTGGTTGAGCTTTGTCACGTAATTTGTCATGCTGGAAAATGGATCTGAAAGTGAAAGGTTGGACTTTCCATTTGGGGCTGTTTCCCACAGTACTCCCATTGTTCTTGATGCCAGCATTGCTGCCTGTATAGTTAGCAAAAGAATCATCCTCAATGCAAGATATCTATGAATAATGTAAGATACCATGGAATAAGTCAAATTCCAATAAAAAGCAACATCAGTAGCTAAGGCATTATAAAGCCCAATGCGTGTTTTTTTTTTCCTTTCAATATTAACATCGGAAATCAATGGCTATAAAGGGGGCCATTATTATACAGGCTGGTTAACCTAAGGCACTTGTCAGGTATGTGTTTCAGACTGAGTTTTCATTCTCCACTGGGTAAGCAGAGAGAAAAATCACTGTGCCAGATATCTACAGGAGCCTGGATGAGAGCTGTTCAAAATGGGTTAGGTTCTCCCACCTATCTCTTTGTGAACATTTCTGGATTTTGTAAATAAGCCTTTACTTTTGCAGTCCCTGCCAGTCACATGTACTTTCTGATAATACCTTGTTATTAATCTAGAAAAAGTCAGTGCAGGCAGAATGAAGGCCCTTTCTTCTGTTTTTGTGGTTTGCTATCCACATTTGTTTACTAATGGTTGGCAGAGGAGTGTTAAGCCTCTGGAATTTATATAAGCTATTTCTGAAGTGCTAATTGAGGGCACCTCTGCTGGACGATCAAATTAAAATTATAGGTATAAAGATCTATAACTGCTATAAACAAATGTGAAGATTTTGTTGCACTGGTTATAGTACTGCAGATTATTGTGTGTGCTGTTTAATGGAAAGATTAACTAGGGTCCCAATATTAAAGTAAAATAAAATGCAATGCAGACAAGTACAGATTTAGAACAGGAAGCTGGCAATATCATTTACTTATTTAAACATTCTATGATTGAAGTAGTTTACAGTCTTACTCTGACAGCAGTCATAATACATTTCTCATTGCTGCATTTATTATTTATGTATTTCACTTTGATAACCAGGTAAGGTTGGTTGCCCAACCTTTTTCAGTCACGACCCAGGTCCAATAGGCAAACAGTTGCAATACAGAGACAAAGACAGACATTTTTTTAAGTGGCATGGGCATGCAAAGGAGTACATTTTATGCATTAAATAATAAGCAAACCTATGACATATACTGTAAGCTAAGAGTAGACTACATCATTTTAGAAGATAATATGGATAAAGAAAGTAACAATATGTATTTACAAACAAATTTGGAGAAATGTGTATACACAAGTTGTACACTTTCTGTTCACATCTCATATTTGGTAAACAGTTTTATACAGGTTACAGTGTAAGGTGTAAAAGCAGCTGATAACATAAACAAAGACAGTCAATTTGAGGCAAAACTCCTATTAGACAAAGTATAAAAATGTTCAGAACAGAAATCAGAGCCGGCAAGTCAGGTGAGGGCTACCCATTATCTTTGAAGCAATTTTACGGTGAGTCTTTATGCGCTGTCATTTTCAGTTTGCTTTTGAATTTGTCTAGGGTAATTTCCTGCCTAACATCTGCTGGTATTTTGTTCCAAACAGAGGGAACAAGCTTTGAGAAAGCTCTTCCCCCTAGTGTTGTTTTGAATCTGGGTCTAATTAGGGATATTGAACAGTCTTCAACTTATAATGCTTATAAGTTTAAAACTTAATTTTCCATGATTAAAGTTGAAGACAGTTTCTAATCTTGTAGATGCAGCTTTTCAGAACTGTTACAAGTGCAGTATCTTTTCTGAAATTCAGTAATCTGTTTTCATTTTGCTACTTGATCTGTACAATAGCCAGTAATTCAGGGATTAACTGTGTAAACTAAGGACCTAGTTCACATTGACATTTACCCCAGAGTCCCTGTGCCCAAAAGTGGATGTGCCCTTTGTTGGACATATGCACCTATGCATACACAGGACTTATATTTTGTCAAAACATAACATCATAACACTCTAGATTTAATAGTGCCAACAGTAAATGTAAAATTCTAGACTGAATACTGGTGTCTGACCCTAGTAAATTTGCAACCTCTGGAATCCATTAAACTCACTTAGTGATCACCTTCCAGCTTATACCTATAGAAATAAAACTCAATAACCTAACATTCACCAACTCAAAACAACTTGAAACCTTTCCAGATTCATTACAAACTCTTTCATCAATAAATCAAAAGCCTTTAATTGGTCTGTTCTAAAAACTCTTCCACTCAACAAGGCAGTTAGTACTTTTAATATCTTAATCTTAAATACTTTAAACAAGCACATCCCACTCTGTAAAAAAAAGTGAAACATTAACCACACACCATGGCTCACTACCTAGACAAAAACTACAATGTCTAACAGAGACAAAGCTTGGAAAGAATGGCTGAACCTTTAAACGCCCTATAACCTGCAACTTTATAGAGAATTATGCAATCTGAGTAAAAAAAAAAAAAAAACAAGTTAACCTATATATAAAAAAAATATTATAGCCATCTACAACATCAGCACAAAAATGACCCCCAAAATTCTGGACATCAATATGTAGCCTGTTATATCCAGGCTCAGACAAGGAACCCAACCCCTCTTGTAATAGCTCTCCATTAGAGATTGCAACCTTTATCAATACCTACTTCACAGAAAGTATTACTCCCCTAACTAAAAACTATTCACTCCCATTCAGTGCTTCTACAACACCCTCAATAATGCCCAGTCCTAGTAATTCAGCAAACAGGTTAGACCAAAACCAACATTCTCCATACACCATACACACTAACACTTCTCTTCTTTCCCCTGCATCCCTATCTGAGCCAAATTCACCCTCTATATCCATTGCTAGCAATTTCCACTTAGGACCTGTCTTCACATCAATGATAAAAAACTTCTTAAACTCAAACCTTGCTCCACTGTAGCTGACAACTCCCTACCTGAATACCTAAAGATAGCTGCCCATGCCATTGCATACTCAGTCTCTATCCTTATTCACAGATCAATATGTGAATCCTATATACCCTCACTATGTAAAAAATCCTATATTATCCACCCCTTAAACGCTCCTGCGGTTAGGCTGCTCGTCTCACTTCCCGGTAGGTCTGGAATCAGTTATTTTTCAGAATTATGTATGTATTTAATAACAAAAAGGTCAACTCCAAAAACTGCTGTCATTGCCTATAATGTGATGCTTTAAACTGATATACAACTACGCTTATCATACAACTAGCGACTGTACATTCTGCTGTCTGTATGGCATAATAGCCGAGATAGCTATGTGCTTTTTGTCTACATGAACTAACAACTGCTAGAGTTTATGCATACTTACTTTGCTGCTGCAACATCCTGTTTTATTTTATTGTACTAGCTGCTGCATAAAACTTTCTAAACAGTGTTAACAGATACTGCACAGGAATATACGTTAGGCAACTACTGTGGTTAATTGTTAAGTAAATATCTATTGGGGTTAAATGATAAGCTAAAAATAGCTAGTTATTTTCTCTCAGCCCTTTTGCCTATGCCTGTTTTTTTGATCTGCTACTACATCTTCTGCCTCTCTGCTTCCTGGCTCTACCCCACTACCTACACTCATTTCTTTCCAGCTTCTGCCCGAGCCTTCTACTAAATCTACCTATCATATTGCCCTGTAAACGCTAACCAACCCCTCTCTCTCTCTTTTTACAGCTTGCTTCCTTGGGTGCTTCCCATTCTACAAATAATATTCCAGGAATACCCCCTTGCAAAGGAAGACTACCTCGGGCTGCCTGCTCAAACATAAAGTGTGGTTTCTCCTCATAAAAAACTAGCGTGTATGTAACTTATCTTACATTTGAAAGACTGTCTAATGTAATCTACCTTCTGCGAGCATGTTAGCAGCCTACTGCAGCCCATTACCTCCCCTCCAGTTTATTTTTACTATATACTCCTCTGAATGCTTCTACTATAATTAGGGAATAACCAAAGGAGATAAATCAATAACAAAATGATCAACTATTAAATCTCTGTTTCCCATCCCCATTTTGCCACTAGGTGGCAGCATACACCCACTACAGTTAAATGCACATTTTGTAAACGCTTGCCTTGTCTCCACCACTGTACTTTATTTTTTATATAAAACACTTTAATTTACAGATATATACTTGCCTTAGCTGAAGGTTGGGCGTCGGGCTGGCAACTCGGCACCATAAAAATCTACTGCCAATCATTAGCGGACCGGAGTTCTGGCAACCCCTAACTGGGAAAAGCCGAAAAGGCAAACAACAGCAACTTGCTCTGCCCTAGGCTACAGAATCTGTTTGAATGCCACTGCAGTCTCAGGCGTTTCCCTCAGAACTGCTTCAATTACTTACCCTCTGACTATAGCACCGTCGCAACCACAGAGTCCCAGTAACTGATTGTTTTTTGTTCTGTGGACTACTCACTCCTTCTTGGCTCATTTGCCTC
The DNA here is from genome assembly GCF_019279795.1 of Protopterus annectens. Taxonomy (NCBI): domain Eukaryota; kingdom Metazoa; phylum Chordata; order Ceratodontiformes; family Protopteridae; genus Protopterus; species Protopterus annectens. Next base: position 720,314,164 of record NC_056741.1, on the reverse strand, counting down.
ACCATCTGCCCTCCTTTCCTTTATAGAGACCATCAACCTAGCACGCAACAAGGGAAAATATGTATCATCACTATTTTTAGACCTCTCAAAGGCATTCAACACCATCTCCCACTCCTTACTTCTATCCCAGCTCTCATCCTTACATCTCTCTCCCTGCACCCTTGCCTGGTTCACCAGCTACCTATCCAACCACCAACAAGCTGTCCAGTGGAAAGAATCTACCTCTCCTTTCCTACCCACACCCACCGGCATTCCTCAAGGTTCAGTACTAGGACCTCTACTCTTTAACCTTTTTATCAACAACTTCCACCTCTACATCCCTGAAGCCTCTGTTATTCAGTATGCAGATGACTCCATCATCATCTGCTCAGCCTCCTCACCCTCTGAACTGCTACTAAAAACCCAACTTGCTTTTCTAAAACAGAATCCTGGATGAAATACAAGCAGCTTGCTCTAAATGCTAGCAAAACAAAACTAATGATTTTTACCCCCTCTAGAAACTCCACTTTTGACAGAAACCTATTCTGCATTACGAGCCAAAATAAAACCCCATTGGAAATAGTTACCACTACCAAACTGCTAGGCATCATCATTGATGAAAACCTAAAGTTTGACTCCCACATGTACTCAGCTATTAATAAAACCCATCAAAAAATTGGTCTCTTGTACAGTTATCTCAGCCCCTCCACCTGACAAACACTTGCAACTACTTTCCTCCTCCTCCCATCTCATATGTATGGCACTCCCCTATTTACCAACCTCCAACTAGGCCTATGTTCCAAACTCAAATCCTGCTACCACAAAATTAGCAAATTTGCAACCAACACCAAAAATTCATCTCTTCATTGCCACTATCTACACACCCTCAAATGGCTAGAACTCCCCAACTACCTCGCATATCTGCAACCTACCACTACCCGCAAGCTCATCTTCAGACCAGCAGACCATCTGTCCCTGGCCACAGCCCTAATACCCTACACACCCTCCTGCTCCCTAAGATCCGAGAGCCAAAATCTCCTACGAGTGCACAAAACCTCTCATCCCCCTGGCTAACTACTACTAGCCTGCACCATAGCTAAACTATAGAACTCTCTCCCTTCTCCACTACACAACATGTCTAACCACAACAACTACAAGACCCACCTGCTCTCACACCTGTCCTCCAAATGGAAATGCCCTTCTCATGCTCCTACCTAAACACCCCTCCAACTCATAAGATCCTATACCCTCTCTGTGAATGTTCTAAAATGTTTTTCTTTGTTTTCACAGAATACTCAAAAGATACATTACTACCTAATGTGTATTTTCTTTGCCAGAATTGTTTTAAATGTGTATATATTGATTACCTATCTACTAAGTAACCTCCCTTTCTTTTGCTATGAACGTTGCACATGAACGCCTATAGCTTACTATAATGTTTTTATACTGAGTACTTCTGTAAATATGTAACCGCTCTTATTATTCTTCATTTTCTTTTGCAATGAATGTTACACATGAACGCCTATGGCTTACTATATTGTTACTTTAATGTTTCTTACTGAATTTTGTCTATTATGTAACCTCTCTTTCACTATTATTATTAATGTAAATGTAATAATAAAAGCTGCCAGCACCCCACGAGGTAAATCCTCCATAGCACAAAAATATATAAACATAAAAAGAAAAATAACTGTGGAGCGAAACACGGCTAGAGGCTGAAATATCCAATCACAAGCTGAATGTCCAAAAAAATCCAAGGCGATAAAAATCCACAATTTATTGCAAAAACACAAACTGGTAAGCGCTTTGGCTTAGGAGCTTCATCAGACCAAATAGTAAGCAGAAAACCGACTGATATATATAAAACATTCCTTACTCAGAAGTATCAATTAAATGATCAATTAATTAAGCAATCAATCATTAAAGAGCCATAGTATACAAATATATGTGGACGCATACATTATATATCAAAAGTTAAACATATCAAAGATTTTACATAAAAAAAAAAAATAAATAACACTCTAAATATAAAAGGTAGGAAATAAATAAAAAATCTAAACATTAACTAAAGAAAAACCCATTAGCCTCAATACATAAAAATGCAAAAACTAGATTTAATAAGCTTCATTTGCACAACCTTCTTTTCTTTAAAATGGGCTTGATGGAGGCCCTTTCGTTCAAACCTTTTCCTCTATCTGCCCGTAAAAGAATGATCCAGCAAGTCTCCCTTTTCCACTACCTGTCCGGATGGACAAGGCAAGGGGGTGAGGGAGATCAGCCAGCAGGAAACGTTACAAACGGAAATTGTCAGGGGAACATTATTCCAACCGGACTTTAAAGAAAATGTGGGGGAAGACCAAGAGTCATTGATTTTCAATATATCTAGTCATTTTTTGACTCCAGATGAATGCAGTGTCCTGAACAAAGGGCTAAATTTTATACCTACTTGTAATAGTAATTTGGCTGATACTGTTTTAGATTTAAAAACCTTTTGTAGGGACATTATGTTACGTCTGATTTATTGTGGGTCTACACCCATAGATAATGCAGAAATGGGACCACAAGTCCACTTGAGGAAACCTAGTAGTTTTGTACCAGTTAATCATCCCTTAGTAGAAGCTTATTTTAAATTGACTGAGGAAGACATTTTTCGGTTCTATGATAATAGGGACTACTCTAAAAAATTCTTTAAACATAACCTTACTTATATGGAGAGACAGGCGTTGTATCATCTCCAGAATAATAGCTCGCTTGTCATCCGGCCTGCGGACAAGGGAGGACTAATAGTCATTATGGATAATGTTTTTTATCACCAATCCATGAATGAGATGCTCAGTGATACTAGTTTTTATAGTAAAATCTCAGTTTTGGAGGTACATAGGATTATTTCCTCTGTGGATAATGATGTTCGAGACCTCTATGCAGCTGGTCTTATTACTGAGGAATTGTTTTCATTCATGCATATTACTAACCCTTTGATTCCTATGATACAAGGGTTACCAAAGATACATAAGCATCCTAGGAACCCTCCCATGAGACCCATTGATGCTGGTGGAGGATGGATGACCGAACCTTTGTCATTGTATGTTGAAAAGTTTTTACGACCAGTTATTAGTTTGAATCCAACTGTGTTGAGAGACTCCAAACAGTTTTTATTAGACTTGTTTGACTGTGTTCAAGCGTTAGATGACATTAGTACTTTGGCTTTTGTTACTCTTGATGTCCAATCACTGTTCACTATGATACCGAATGATCTAGGTTTACTTTATGTACAGAATTATTTGTCTGTACATAGTGAATATTCATCTAAACAGATTGATTTGATATGTTTTTTTCTAGAAACAGTTTTGAATAATAATGTCTTCATCTTTGGGGATGATATGTTTTTACAGAAACATGGCGTAGCTATGGGCACATCTTGTGCCCATAGCTACGCCAACATGTTTCTTGCTCAGTGGGAGATTGAGTCATTGTTTCCTCTAAGGGAATTTAGGAATAATGTTATATTCTACCGACGTTTTGTAGATGATTTATTTATTTTGTGGCGAGGATCAACTGAAGAATTTACTAGGTTCTTTGGGATCATGAATAATTTGATTGATTGTCTTAGATGTACTTATAATATGTCATATACACATATAGATTATTTAGATATCTATGTTGAGAAGTTGAACAATACCATGATTAATACAGGGATTTTTCGAAAAACATGTCACAGGAATGCTTTTTTATTCAGATCCAGTATGCACCCAGGCTATATTTTTAGAAATCTTATCAGGGGGCAGGGAATGCGAGCCTCCAGGTTGAATCCCTCATTGGCTGGCTTCCAACAGGAGATGACTAGTTTAGAAAAGATGCTGTTGGATAGAGGATATACTATTGATGAACTTAATAGACAGTGGTCTGATATTGTAGATCTTCGGTCGACCAAGACACAACCATATTTTGGACCGGGTTTGGAAGTGGATCATCCCAGTGTGTCTAACAGTGGTTGTCATACTAAAATTCCGCTGTTTTACACAGGTGATTTTTAAGCAAGTAACAGATTTATTTCATCAACACTGGTCTATCTTACTAGTTGATCATGAGATAAGTAATATTGTAGGTAGTCATCCTAGATTTCGGTTTAAGAATCATAAAAATTTAAAGAAGCTTTTATGCACTGATAGGGATAACACAGGAAGGCCATTATATGGCCATACTGAGCCATGTGGGTCCTGTAATGTCTGTGCATACATTAATGTTTCTGAGGTCTTTTACCATCCAGACCTACATAAAGAATTTTGCTTTAAGGGGATTACTAACTGTATGACCCCCCCCCATGTAGTCTATTTGGCTGAGTGTGGAACTTGTGGGGTATTTTATGTAGGGAAAACTAACAGACCCTTACGTAATAGGATGAGGGAACATATCTATCACATTAAAAAAGGGTCTCCCCACAATGTACTCTCTAAACATGTAGCTGAGTTTGGGAATACCCACACATTTAAATTCAAGGTGATTGAAGTTATTATACCGAGTATTAGAGAAGGGAACATTACTACACATACTGAATGTAGGGAGACTTGCTGGATCATTCTTTTACAGGCAGATAGAGGAAAAGGTTTGAACGAAAGGGCCTCCATCAAGCCCATTTTAAAGAAAAGGAGGTTGTGCAAATGAAGCTTATTAAATCTAGTTTTTGCATTTTTATGTATTGAGGCTAATGGGTTTTTCTTTAGTTTTTGATGTTTAGACTTTTTATTTATTTCCTACCTTTTATATTTAGAGTGTTATTTTTTTTTTTTTTTTTTTTATGTAAAATCTTTGATATGTTTAACTTTTGATATATAATGTATGCGTCCACATATATTTGTATACTATGGCTCTTTAATGATTGATTGCTTAATTAATTGATCATTTAATTGATACTTCTGAGTAAGGAATGTTTTATATATATATATATATATATCAGTCAGTTTTTTGCTTACTATTTGGTCTGATGAAGCTCCTAAGCGAAAGCACTTACCAGTTTGTGTTTTTGCAATAAATTGTGGATTTTTATCGCCTTGGATTTTTTTGGACATTCAGCTTGTGATTGGATATTTCAGCCTCTAGCCGTGGTTCGCACCGCAGTTATTTTTCTTTTTATGTTTATTATTATTAATGTAACTTCCTGTGGATCTTTTCTCCCCAGGCCTCCACTGAAAATGGGTCACATGACCCAGTGGACTCTCCCGGTCAACAAATGCAAATAAATAAATAAAAATCTTCATAAAGGTGGCATCTTGGCTGACATCTCTAACTTTTGGCTTATTGCAATATTATCACCCCTCTCAAAACTTCTTGAAAGATCTGTTCATAAGCAACTCCTCCTCTATCTTTTATAACAAGATCTCTTAACATCCACCCAACATGGCTTCTGCCCAATGCACAGTACAACTACTGCTCTCCTATCATTCATTGATACCATAACAAAATACAGGAACTCAGGCAAACTTGTTTCTTCCTTATTCTCTGACCTGTCAAAAGCTTTCAATACAGTTTCTCACCCTAAACTCCTGTATGAATTGTTTCAACATGGACTATCCCCATCTTCATTACTGTGGTTCAATAGCTATTTAATGGACAGGCACCAGTCTGTAAAATGGCAGAATACTCTCTCTTCCTGTACCTGTAAGTCTCCACTGGTGTACCCCAAGGCTTTATTTTTTGCTCCACTCCTCTTTAATACCTTTATCTATGACCTGTATACCTCTGTAGGTCCAGCCTCTTTTATATAGTATGCTGATGATTCTTCACTTATATGTGCATCAGATAACTTGTCTCAACTCCTCCATATTATACAATAATCATTTTCCCTCGGTTGAGAAATGACTTCATAATGCCCAGCTATTACACAATCCTAAAAAAACAAAGTTAATGCTATTTTCCCCCAAATTACACATCTGATAAAGTGAATTTCAAAATCTTTTCACTAAACAAAACTGAAACTGAAGTAGCTTCCTATACAAAACTTCTTGGAGTGATTATAGATGATAACCTTAAATTTGACCTGCATGTTCAAAATAGCATAAAAAAGACTCATCAAAAATTAGGAATGTTATACGGGCATAAAACACTACCACAACCACTCTTGCCATTACATACCTTCTCCCATTTTTCTTATATAGTGCATCCATCCTAACAAAGCTTCAGGCTACAGTTAAAAATAAGTTTGAGGCATGCTATAATAAGGATGCAAAATTTGCCACCAACAAACAATACCTCAGCCACCCCTGTATTCCCTTAAGGCTTTGAACTGGCTCAAACAGCCTCACCACTTAGATTGCATAAAACTTATCTCCACACAACATTATTCACAAAGCCGATGACTGTTCTGCTTTTACTCCTATTCTCCATTCCTATCACACTAATAGACTTTTTTCGATCTAATGAACAACATCTTCTCAGTATTTATAAATCCCACAAATCATCTGGCCAAAGTCTTTTCTCTTACTTTGTCATTAAAAAATGGAATTCTATTCCTCTGCAAATTAGATCTGCCTCTAACCTCTCCCAACTTCAAGCTACTAAAAGACAAGCTAAATAAAACTAGGCACTGCTCCTGCACTACCGCAGGATGAACTAATCCCTCTCTCTTTCCACCATCAGCATACTTTATGTTCAGAGAGAAGGAATTAGTAAAATCTAGTTCTCAGACAAAGATCAAAGATATTTTGGACTAGGCAATATTAACTAGTCAAGTCTGTTCCAGAGTGTACTCAGTGTGTTTAATAACATCTCTATGAGCTCTAACTTGTGAGTACTTAATCTATAGTCAGAGTTCTTTTGCAGCTTGTTATAGTTGTCCAAATATTTGCATTATGTATGTATATGTTTACATTGCATGAAGTGAAGCTGAGTTTTTACTTAGTTAATATGTCATTCTTCTGTATTAGGCTTTGTAATAAATATTTAACTGTAACCATCAATACTGAGCTTTTCTCCTCAGATCTCCACTGATAATGGGATATTATCCTAGTCAGACTTTCTAGGTAAACAAATGTCAAATAAAATAAATAAATAAAGTATGCACACACATTGTGCTGGGTACACTGTGATGTACAATTATATAGTAAGCCGATATGTTGAAACACTCTTTGTGTTGTTTAATATAGCAATAACCCACGCCTGGGTGTGGGTAATGCTGGATCTACCCACGGTTGGTGTGGTTTGGTCACGAGGGCGAAGCCCAAGTGGCCAAACAAAATCAACCGTGGGTAAATCCAGCATTAACCACACTCAGAAGTAGGTTATTGCTATTATACAATGACATTATTTAAGAAAATAAAAATGACTTTTCTTAAATAATGGCATTGTATAATGCCTCCTTGCTGCCCTTCCGCAGCTGTCTGGTATTCTGCGGCAGTTCTGATGTACTGCGCATGCATATGCTTATGTAGTACATCAGAGCTGTGGGCAAAAGCAACGGGGAAAGCAAGATCTCCGTTGCTTTTTACAAACTGTCTCGCTATGTTAAAGGAACTTAACATAGCAAGACAGCTTTAAAAAAAGCAACGGAGAATCTCCGTTGCTTTTTTAAAGCTGTCTTACTATGTTAAACCCATTTAACATAGCGAGACACCTTTAAAAAAAGCAACAGAGATAGGAAGATCTCTGTTACTTTTTTAAAAGCTTTCTTGCTATGTTAAACTCCTTTAACATAGCGAGACAGTGTCTAAACAGCAACGGAGATCTTGCGTTCTCCGTTGCTGTAAAAAAAGCGTTATACTAATGGAAAACGTTTGGGCGACTGGAACCTTTTTAAATTACTATAACTCTGATTTACAATGGGCATGCTGACCAATCATCGTGCATGTTTTGGAATATTAATGGGGGGTCGTTGTATAATGTCCTATAGTCAAGTATGTTAATGACAGATACACAATAAGTGGTGGAAACACTGCCTGAGTTGTGCAGTACCTTTCTCTGTTCATGAAAGCAGTAATACTAAGCCAGAAAAGAAGACAGGACATTATGGTGCAGCAGGCGAAAATAAACATTTTGCTAAGATGGCAGACTGAGTGGCTTTGTGAGAGATATATCAAGAAAATGGGGGGTAAATGTGATATACATAATAAAGCAGATTTTAGAAAACATTTATTTTGTGAAATGATCAAGGCAGATTGATCTGTGGCACATAGTATTGAATTTAACAAGATATATAGTACATTTTTGGATGATAGCATGTGTAAACCTTTTTCAAGAGAATAATTTATATACCAGCACTAGTGGCAGAACTTATTATTGGTCAGATTTTGCAACAAGATATATACATGGAATTTATGTGCATCATGTGTCAGTCTGTATCAAATATCACAATATCAATATACAGTGAAAAAACTACACACTAAACACATTGCTTTTTCTACAAATGCTTTTCCTGTCTGCAAAATTATCCTTACACTAAGACGTATATAAAAAAAAAACATAACTTAGTTTCTCCCTTCCTGTGTTTCTTCTAATCCATATAGCTTTCTTGGTGCTTTACATGCTGGGCTTGAATGGCATTTTTAAATATTTTCTATATAAATTTCTTTTCCTGGATTTAAAGCATCATACCCACCATATTTTAATATTTTTGGTATGTGAAAAACTAATACAGCAAAGTATTTGTAGCTCTTCATTTTTTCCCCTCCTACTTGGGTCATAAAACTTTTGGAAAAACTCATTAAAGTAACATAAAGGGTTTAAATGAAGAGAGACCTTCTTCCTACTTTTTCAGAAATTGTAATCTAAGTTCTGTTTTACAGATGACGAAGAAATGGCATATTGCAATCTATGTTTACAACATGACAAAAAACACAACCCAGCAAATGTTTTTGGAAGAAAGTTTAACATGCTGGGTCTACAGATTATTAAAATTAGCAGTAATTCTGAGTGGTGCCATTCTAAGTAAATGCAAAGAAGACACTGTATAAGAAGGCTGGGCACAGAAAATTCATTTGTTGAGGAAAATACATGTATTTATGGAAGAAAAACATAGGTAAAAAGCAAACTTGTGTTACTATAGCTTCCTTGTCAGGTCATTTTGAGTTAGAATAAAGTAGAAATTAATAGTAACTACTGACAATGTTGCAGGGACATTAGTACAGCACAGAGTATTAAGGTTAAAAATAACCTCATGCGACACAGTTCAGCGGAGTAGAATTACCTTTTTTTTAACAGAAGACATGTAAGTGGGAGACAAAGCAGTTAAAGCCTCATCTCCTGGAACAAGGCAACTATGATTATTTCAATATTGTAAAAGCCTCTGAGCAAACATTCTCTATCAGACTATAGCCATTGATAAGTTAACACTAAACACCTCTATGTTATTTTGCTAACTAAAGAATTTGCAGACCCTTTATCTGTGCCTTTCCATTTTAAGCACAAATTCCAATTTTCCCAGTTGGAATTATTCATGTTGGCACTAGGAAGTAAAAAGACTTCAGCACAGACGTAAGCTGTTAGGATCCATCTTTGAAACAATATAAATTTCACTTTGCAGAACAGAATATTGTATAAACATTAAACAATGTTCCCTATTTACACTTCTCCCTTCTTAATATGCCAAAAACATTTCTTTTAGTATCTGTATTGGTCCTTGAAGTTGTATGTTTCACAAGGTCTATGATTATGAAAAAATGGAATTTACTAAGGGTAAAACTGAACAATATTAATCACTGGATTTGTGGTGTTGTGGGATAAAGCCATCACTTCAACCAGATGACTTGAGCACAGCTAGTGACTCAGGCATTAGAAGAGCTGATTAGTGGGGTTGCGAGTGAGAAGCTGATGCTGGCTCACTCATCCTGGCAGGAGAGAAATTGTCTGGCCCACTGCAGTGCTGAAACCTACTGGAGAGAGAGGTGTATAGCATCAGAACTATAGGCTGGCTTGTGTGCTTTGCTCTGCCATGGGGCATGGTTGGGAATGTGAAGGGAGAAACAGGTGCTCAAGTGAGACATAAAGAGAAGGGATAAGCCATAAAATGAAAATACTCATCATGGCTGCCTGGATGATGGCCATGCATTAAACATAGGTTGGTACTAGGCTATCGGCCCTAAGGCCTATGCAAGCCTAGCCATAACAATTCCCTGGAAATTTTTTCCCCACAATATTTACTTCTCTTGGCCCCTGTAAGATTATATCACCACAGATGGGACTCGAACCCACAATCTCTGGTTTAGGAGGCCAATGCCTTATCCATTAGGCCACTGGGTTTGTCTCATACTGCTGATAGAAAATGATTTAGTGGTAGTAGTCATGGCTAGAGTATTAGCAGGTGCAGGGGACATAAAAAAGAATAAAAAAATGAACACTATACAGTACAGTGATTTTTATACAATGTGTAGCAGGAAAGAAAGAGATCTACCTGAACATATGTGAAGCCCAACTCACTGACTCTCATTTTATCTGCCACTTAATGATGTGACCCTACTCACTGGCAGAGTCTCTATAGATATTTTATTAAAGTTATCTTAAAATGAGCAAAAAACATAAGCATGATCAGGAAATGCACAGACAAGTTTATTAAAATATCAATAAAAGGAATAGAGCACAAGTACTGATGTACCCCACACTTTGTCAAGTATATTCAATAGTGTGGTATCCCAGGCTTGGGATCTTTTTGGAATTCCACAGTAAGTGTTTTTTCACAGAGTAAAGCTAATGCCTGAATTCTGTAATTAGTGAACAGTGCAAAGTTTATGAAGAAGTCTCACAGTAGACTAACATAGAACTCAGCCAGAGAGACCTTGGCAAAACAGAAAAACATCTGTGCATCGTAATGTGTATGATCTGACAAAGCCCTATTATTATAAGTAAATCATGGTTACTTAATCATACAAAGAAGACAATGTTGATTGATTCACTCACTCTCTGATACCTGCTTTATACCCACTTTTGAGATCACGGAGGAGCTAGGGCCTATCTGATACTCACTGGGTACAAAAACAGAAACTAATTGAGGATAGAATACAAGTTAAACACAGTGTTGCATGACCTGGCAACCTACAGGCAACTCAGAAGACTGGCAGTTCATCTAAATCATGACCTTGGGATGTGGAAGGAAAATGGATCACCTGTCAAAAACCCATATGAACACTGGAAGGACATGCAGATTTGCACAGAAAAAAACCCAGCCAGGAAATGAAGTGTAGAGCCAAGCATTGTGATGGATCAACACTAATTGCTGTAACACTGTTGCTAAAGCAATACTTTAAAGTGAATATAAACTTTGAAAGCTATATAAATGCACAATGGAATCATCACCACAAATCTGTAAGTAGGTATTTCAATCTACTTAAACAAATAAAAAAGCAGAAACAATGTTCCAAAATGATAATTGATCTTCTTGTGAAACTCAAGACTTGCACATTTGGGTGTGAACCTTTTTATCACAGCCTGGCTGTCTGCGGACCACTGTAAAAATGCTCATTTATCTATGGTTATTGTGTAACTTTGCCAAAGCTGTGTTGACACAGGAATCTGTTATATTAAACTGGGTAGTACAAGAGGCTTTCCCTATAAAGGATGTGTGTGTGTGTGTGTGTGTGTGTGTGTGTGTGTGTGTGTGTGTGTGTGTGTGTGTGTGTGTGTGTGTGTGTATATATGTTTTTTTTTTTGGGAGGGAGCGATAACCCTGGGGTACCACACTACTCCGAGCAGTTACATATGCCCAGTTCAATAAAAAAAGTTCCAGGATTCCCCAAGCTGATTAGGTAAATGAGGAGTCATAGAGCATTACACCCAGTTCTAAAATGGGAATTGGACTCACTACATTGTTCTTAGCAATTTTACATTAGTATAAAACGAGTTGTCCATTAAAATTAGTGGAGCTATATGATGCAGTTACAGCTCTACCTGCATATCAGAACTGGTAGTGCAGACATTCCTTGGTGTGCAAAACAAATGCAAAGTTTCAGTTGTGAAACTGTAGCAAGGAGATTGATGACCCATGACAAGGCAATGAGCTGCTCACTACAGGTCATAAGTTCATAATTTAAACAGTTGTGTTCACACTTGGTACGTGCTGCTTAACTCTTTCCATCCTGTAGCAGGAAACTAGTTAATACCCTTGCTTCTTGAAATTTAAGCCAGTAAACCACTTGTTTCTTAAGAGTTTTTCTCCAAAATCTGATATTTAAAACACTTCTGTAATTTGCAATATCACGAGTTATGTCAGAGAAAATGTAAAACATGAAATCTCTTTATTAGATAGTGTGATATGCAATGGGGTTAGAATCAAAGGTGTACCTGGTGACGCTGATTTTATGCTGTTCAGACTCACATGGTACATCAGGTGGTACAAATTGACATTTTAGTTATGAAATCATTTTAGGTAGCAGGGCTCTACTTGGAGCTTTTAGAAACCTATGAGAATACTCAACAATAAACATTTTTAGCTAATTTTTTTAAATAAAAAAAATCTACAGACTCAATGGTAACTTGTACTCGACAGCACACTTCCATTTTGTCAAACGTTTGAGCCATACTTAAGGTTGCTGCACCCCTCATGTGTAACTTATAGCCTATATGCCATCATGGATTTTAGTGATTTTGAATTTTTCACTGGTCTGTCACATTTCAAAATCTTATATTTATCTGTGATATTCTTGGACAAGGAAGTCACTTTTTGTCTTCTGAATGTATTAATACCTCATGGTTTAAGCAATTTTCCATGTTTAAGTTAGAAAATAATCTATTTCTTCAGGGATTATATTATACTACCTGTATAAAATCTATGGAAACCTTGAGCTAAACAGCAGTCTTGTAGACTGTGTGTTCTGTTTTTACTCTGCGACTATCTCCTTTGAACTCAATAAATGTTTTATAATTTACCTTGGCAAAATAATCTAGTCACTGGCTTGTGGGAAGACTATTTTCATTAATGATACCATGGGCACAGCTTACATCATCAAAATGTTTTTTTTTTTTTGAAAATTGCAGCAATTTAAATTTAAAAAGAAGCTGGCATATTTATCAAACAGTATGCTAACATATTTTGTTAAAATATTTTGTTCCATTACAGTGTCTGAATACTGAAGTGCACAACAGTGACAATAAACCTGAAAGAACTACATTGTGCTAAATGGCAGTTTTTCTACTGAACCTATGGAAAAGTACTTTCAGAAACCTGCACTCCCAGTTAGACTGGTTACATGTCTGGCCTCTTTCTTACTTACTGAGAATTTTTCAGCCTCCCTTTACATTTTCACCAATATGTTTCCTCTCACACCTGCTGACCATCAAGCATCCCTGTAATAAGGCATGGCATATTATTTCTCCTGCACTGGGGATTCCACCTAGAGCTGGGGAAAGAGCTGCTGGGGGGGGGCAGTCATTCAGGCAGCCGCAAGGGTGCACTACCCCATACTAAAATATCGGCAAAGAGGGTGTTTGTGATGGCCTAATCCCACCCCCGGGTGGGGAGATATGCACTTACCATGGAAGCCCACAATGACTTTCTTACATGAGTACATAATCCCACAGAATCTTGTTGAAGGTTATCATCAGGTAATAGCTTGATGAGACTAATGTTCACCCCCAGGCCATATAGTTTTCTGCCCCCCTGCCCTCCTTTAAGGGGTTGTGGGAGTATGTGGCCAGTTAGGCTCTACCTCTACCCCTAGGATGGGCTTACCATCCTACCCTGTTAGCTCCATCAGACACCTGAGCCTCTAATCAAGTCTAGGTCACTGGGCTGTAGTCGGGGCTTTATTTTCCTATAAACTTAGAACTGCCTTTAACCTACAATTTTTTTAAAAATTGATATAACCTCTATGGTTTATAGTTAGCCTTCTCAGAAACTCTTGATCAGTATATACGTTTATCATTTATGGATCATCAGATTAACAAATTATTTTCCTCTTCTATGACAGCAAAACACTATTTTTACTTTTGTATATGCATTGCACTATATCACTTATCTTTGCTTTTGAGCTAAATGTGTTACCAAGCAGTTACAAAGCATTAGTTTTACATACATATGTGCCATACTGAGGGATGGAAAACATCTTTAGATTAACTTAGAATAATGAAAACAAGCCATTAAGCAGAGGCTTAAAAGTCTTACCTGAAGTAATGTCTTATATAAAGAACCCCAAAGAACACCTCCGGTAATGGCACACCGAAAAAACACCACAAAAACGCCTCTTCTCCAAATATAATTTCTTAAAATATCCACTATTTATTTAGCACTGTCATCTTTAAAAAGACTTCATCAGAATGAATGACTTCTGTTTTTTATATATATATATATATATATATATATATATATATATATATATATTTATATATCTATAAAAACACAACCAGGAAGAGACCAGAGGCAACAGTTTTTATGGGTCAGCTTGTGGAAATATTGTACTGTTTTTTTTTAATGGTTTAACTGTGTTGTGAGCTGCGGGAATCTAACATAGCACAACCTTATTTTCTACTTTATATGTATTACTAGATCATTAACGTAAAAATAATGCAGAAAGCTATGACCACACCCTCATATCCACGTTTCTTCCTGACCAAGCATTAAGACTTTGCAAAGTACATAAGAATCATTTTTGCCAATGTGATAGTGTTTTTGTCTAGTATTTAAAAACAGTAGCCGATAATACAGATAAAGTTACTCTTATCCGAATAAAAAAGATACCATTTAATTTGATAGTATGAGATAGATAATCAGAAACAAACTTCTTATATCATGTAGCAAAGATATCCATGTTTCCCATTTACTCTTGTTTGAATTTCATGCCCACAGCTGTCTTATTACATTCCCATATTACGTGAATATAATTAGCATGGCCAACACCACATCACCAACACGCAGACTCATAATTTTGTATTTTTCTATTGCTGGTAATATCAGGTATGGATAAGTATTACGTAAATAATCTATATAAGGTAAGGGACATTGTTATCAACATAAAAATGTAGGACCTGTCCTCACTCCTCTTTTAGAAGCATGCAGTGCAGGAATTTTCCCCAACTTACCCTAGCCTTTACAACAGTATTCTGTTGGATGCCCATAAGAATCCTGTATATTTGTTTAATTTTGGGTTCACTAGGAGATTTATGCAGATATTCCCTTTCCCCTACTCTATTTTAAATGCATGCCATCTGTATACCATCCAGTATCTGAATATTTTCTCTTTACATGATCTGAATTGTATGTATTGCCAGTGGGAGAGAGTCTGCACAACATTATTCTTCCATTGTATCACCTGGAGGGGGTGAATGCCAGCCTCTTTCTCATTATATATATATCCATTATATGATATATACCCCTATTTATCGAATTCTGCCAAACTACCATCTCTCCACTTATTATGATATTGGGATTAGCCCAAATTCTTGCTCCTCTCCATATCTTTCCCTGTGACTGTCTTGCCACTTGATTTCATTCAAACCAGTCCTGTAGACCACCTGGATCCCATATTTTGTTAGTAGCGTGTACTCCTTAAATATTCATTTGCAATAATAACTGAAATTCTACATTAAAACCATAAAGGCTTTTCTTAACCCTGGCCTGTAAGTAATGTTGCCCTATTGCAGCTACTCCACATTCCCATAAATTTACAACTCTTCATCCTCCTCACTAAACCATCGAGTCCATCTTGTTTCTAGACACTTTAGGTTTTTGTTCATGCCAAAGATAATCAATATTTTCTCTTTATAGGTTATAGGTTCATAGGTAAGTACTACACTAGCTGCTCTTGCGGCCAATTTAAGCCTATTTCCCTTTTTGTGCTTGAAATAACCTATCCTATTTGGTTATAGATTTATTTATTGATTGATTGATTTATTTGAAATTTGTTTACCGGGATGGTCCAACTGGGTCAAAAAGAACCCATTTTCAGTGGTGACCCTGGGAGAACAGACAGAAATGTACAACATTATAAACAGTGAATACAAAAATCAAAGTAAGTACAGTGAAAAACGGTTTACCTTTATAATCTCGAATCACACTTGTGCGAGTATTTATATATTCGCATCGAAAAAACGAAACTGGAAACAGCGGCAGTTGTTAATGTTCAAAAAGCAGCAAATCGAACAGCCGATTCACTGAGTTTCGAACATAAATGTTGACAACAAAATTAGATAAAGTGTAATGCAGGGGGGCAAGCCCCCCTGCACCCCCCTTTGTGGGGGGCAAGCCCCCCACACCCCCCTACTTTATTATTCTAACTCTGAGATCGCACTACAGTGGGGGAAAGGAATCATTTCCAACTCCCCACTATAGTGCAATCTGCCCCAGAATGTCGAATGTGCAATGAGCGAATCTCACTGTGCATTCGCTCATTGCACATTCGAACCTTCTTCCATTCTACGTTTGCAAACCTTGCAAACTGTCTTTGGAACAATTGTCGGTCACCCGTGTGCACTACGCACATGTAAAGGTAAACCGTGAAAAATTTTGAAATACATAAACTGTATTGTTATATAAAAAGGAAAAACAATGTATGTACATACAATGCTTATTATTCAGAAATACAGTTAGCCTTAGTATTTTTTTATAGCATTAGATGAAGATGAAGAAGAGGGTTATACTTTTTTTATTGCAGCATGAGATGAAGATGAATTTATTTATTTAGTTACTTATTTGACATTTGTTAACCAGGTCAGTCTGACTGGGTGGAAGTCCTTTTTCAGTGGAGATGGGAGGAGAAAAGCTCCTCAGTACAATATATCAACAGTATATAACATGGACAATTGTTACAACAGAAACAAGAGTATATAAGCACTGACAGTAAATAACAATGTCAATTGTTATGGGTGAAGAAACTATATATAAAATGTACACAGTACAACTAAGTCAGAAGGAATATCAGAGACAAAACAGCATAATGAGCATGTATAATATGTTAGAGATAATAAAATACAGTTACAAGCATAAATAGGAAGATAAATGCAGTGAGAGATCATAATACAGCAAAAAGTAAAGAGAAGCAGCAAAAATAAGTATTGGAATATATACAGGTGGAAAACTCCAGGTAGGAAGTCAGTGAAAGGACTGCTGTAGTAGATGCAGAGAGGACAGCAATCTATAAGTAGAGGGTTTTTTTGTTATATTATAGAGGAGGCATCATAGAGTGGGGAGAGAAGAAGTCAGAGATTATAGAGGACAGGAAGATAAATTATGTGGGTCATTACAGAAACATGAGAGAAATCCAGAAACAGAAACATGACCATGATTTACGGAGGCTATTTTTTTTTGCTATTTTAAATGTGTTAGGGTTAGTGATACATCTGACATCATGTGATAATTTATTCCAAGCATTTGCTATGGAGAGAATTTCCATATGAATGAAGAAGAGGATTATAAGGCAGTCAGATGGGTTAGTGATACATCTGACATCATGTGATAATTTATTCCAAGCATTTGCTATGGAGAGAATTTCCATATGAATGAAAAAGAGGATTATAAGGCAGTGAGATGGGAGGAAGGTAGTAAGAGAGAGGGAGGGAGGGAGGGAGAGATTTGGGGGATATTAGCTAGGATAAGAGCATGGGCACAACCAAAAGTAGTTTAGATACTGTTTTAGGGAAGTTTTGAAGTCAACAAGGTTAGGAATACTTCTTATATGTAGTGGGAGTGAGTTCCATGCTTTAGCAAAAGTGTGGGAGTATAGGCTTTGTCCAGGTATTTTAGAGAGTCTGGAGATACTGAGAAGGTTCTTGTCTTCTGACCTAAGGGTTCTGTTTGGGTTATATGGTTTGATGATGTTGCTCAGAGCTGGGCAGGTTAAGGGCTTGTAGAATATTTTGTGTAATGCTGACAATTGGACATATAGTAGGTGGTTGGGGAATTCTAACCAGTTCAATGTTTGTAATGTTGTACAATGATGTGTACTAGTTTTTGAGTTTGTGGCAAACCTGGCCACTTTGTTGTAGCACTGTTCCATTTTGGATCTATTGTTGACCTGTAAGTCAACATTAGATCCAGAAAAGAGATTGGCCTTACCCATCCCATGGTTGATAATTACATATTACCCCTAATAACAATAACTGGGAACATAATAAAGGTTCACACCCTGGCAAAAACAACAAATTAAAAAACAAAAGGGATAGAGGAGGGGGAAGAGGGTACTGCAGCAGTGATCATTCAAACATGTACTGTTACGGTAAGTTTATCTTACATAACTGCACTATGCTTTTCATATTGATCACTGCTGCAGTAGCCTTAGCGATATGGGGAGATTACCATAGCTTACATATTTTGGAAGGTGGATGGAGAAGAGTCCAGGAGCACCTAGAGAATGGTCCTAGCAAAGCTTGATTTAGACCTAGACAATGAATCAAGCTTTTAGTGCTTGGTAAACGTATGTAGAGGACCAAGTTGCTGCTTCTAAAATACTTTAGAAATCAACCCTTTCCAAAAAGCCAGTGATGAAGCCAAGGCCCTGGAAGAGTGGTCCTTTGACTCTTCCTGAAAAAGTTTTGTTGTAGTGAATAGAACAAAATGTAACAGCCTTAGGCAACCATTTGGAAGTAGTCTGCTTTGACACAGGTTGTCCCTTCTTACCTTCACAAGAAATGAACAATCAGTCCAAAGATCTGAAAGATTTAGTTCTGTTAAGATAGTACCTGAGTTGTCTGTTGGCATCCAAGGTATGACATTTCCTTTCTTCCTCATTTTTAGGTTCAGGAAAGAAAATGGGGAGATGAATAGTTTGGCTTAAAGTAAACTCAGACACCACTTTAGGCATAAAAGGAGGATTAGTTCTCAAAGAAATCTTCTCCCTATGAAAAATGAGGTAGGGTTGACTCAACATAACAGCTTGCAATTCAGATGCCCTTCTTGCAGAGTTCAAACCAATAGAGTAGCTAGGGTGGGGCGAGAGGGGCAACTACTCTAGGAGCAAAGTGTTTGGGAGGTGCGATCAGCCGATCTGTAATGCAGTACTGACTTTTAGAAACCAGTATTGCTTTTGTGGTCAAACCTGAGTGCCGTAGCGCTCAATGTGTGGCCTAAACTGTAGTAAACTACTTGCTACATTCAAGCATGCAGTTTGCTACAGTTTATAAGTAAAAAAAAAAAATCTCCTTTATTTTTAACTAAAACTTGAGTGCTGTACCGCTCTATGTAGTCAGGGTATAAACTACAGCAACTGCTTGCTACAGATCAGGAGAAGAAATTAGCATGTTTTTTTTTTTTTATTAAATGTGTTCAAGGAGGGTCAGGGGCTGGGCACAGAAATGGGACCTGAATGGTTGGGGGGGGGGCGGTGCTTGTTGTGCATCTGGCCACCTAGTTGGTGTGCCAGTATAAGAAATATTTTTTTTTGCTCTTTACTTGAAGAGCACAGGGGTTGGGTCCTGGTTCATGGTACTGGGAAAAGACATTTGTTAAGCCAGCTACACTTCTGGTCAGAACAATAAGTAAAACTGTTTTCCATGTTAAGAACCTGAAGTCAACCCAGTTAGCTAGTTCAAATGAAGCAAGTGTTAGCTTCTCTAAGTTAAAATTAAGATCCCAAGGAGGGGCTACCAGTTTTCTGGAGGCCTGTTATGCAAAAACCTTTCCAAAACATTTTAACATGAACATGTTTTGAAAGGTTAGGATCCATGGGCAGACGATGAAATGGAAATAAATGAACCTTGAGAGAGGAGTATGAAAGGCCGCAGGATAATAAGTCACACAAATCTTGTAAAACCAGAGAACAACTAGCTCTGACTGGGTGCTGATTATGTTGTTGGTACCAACTAGAAAACCTTTAAAAGTCACTTTTTCACAGAAAAACACAGTAAAATAAGCCCTAGAAAATATTTTGCCATCCCCCAAAAACTAAAATAAACAGAATTTCTCTACAGAAAAAATGCTGTCTTAAACACTTTAAACCAACAGGAAAAAAAGAGTACCTGTTTAAAAGTACAATACAATCTCAAGACAATCTGTTAAAACACAAACTCCTAGCTTTAAAAAAACTTACATGAACAGGAAAGTGTTATCAAACAAACATTTATTTTTAAATGAAGGCTTTTTCCCCCAAAGGGAACATACCTGCCTAGTAAAGGGACAGCACAAGCGGAATTGTTGACCCTTGGAACCCTAAGAGGAGTGCACTCTTCAGCAGCAAGAAAGCTCTGGAGGCTTGGCACCCAAACCTTACTTTTTAGTCAGCTCAGCTTGAGCTGACTAACACTTTGTGCAGATGGAGATGCCCTAAAGCTTTGGAAGTTAGCTGGCTGTTTTTATCTTTGTAGGATATAACTCATATGGCAATAATAAATATGAAGAATATTAATTTCTGCTTGGACCCCTCTTGAGTTGCTGGTTTTGAGTGGTGTTTACACTGCTTTTCCTTTCTTGGTACTGGAGATCTAATAAATGATCCATTAGTAGGGTGGCCCCTACACTTCACATATATCACAGGAACACAGAACTTCAACATCTTGGCATATGGTTTTCCCCTATAGTTTCCCCCCTCATCTTGTAAAGATTCCTTTTGCATCAGCTGGCAATAAAATATGGAAATCTGTGAACTATAACAAGGAAGGATAGAGCAGTGTTACTCCTAAGCCCAGTTCCCTTGTCCATGTTAAATAGGTGGCCTAGGTCTTCATTTCAGGAAAAGATCTGCTCTATAGTCTGCGACTATCCTTACTATATGACAAGCAATCTTGAAATTGTTATTAAGGTCTCCAGCTTTCTTTAAAGTACTTATTTTGATCATCAAAATTCAAACAGTTAAAAAACAAAGTGCACGGGATAAAGCACATTGACTTTCTCTGCCTGAACCCTTTGTGTCCTTTATCTAACAAAATTATGTTCTGCGTCTAACAATGTTTGCATTTCTTTAGAAATAAATGATACCAGATTGATCACCTCTACTCTCCCAGGTAATCCAAGAAACTCTACGTTTTAGCTCATCTATTTTGGATTCCATTTGCAGAGGAAATACCTTTAGTCGACACTTACTGCTTATCTCTGTGGTTTAATTTCTCCAAGTCTCTTGAGTTTCTAATACCAGGACAAGAATGGACCCCATTCCTAAGTCAATGTATGATTAAAGTTCATGAAATTAGTATTGTTTAAATCTTTGATGTTATCCAGAAGTGCTCCTCGCAGCACCCGCAATGTGTCCAGAACAGACACCTTCTGCAATTCATATGGAGTTACATGTATCAGTAACATATCTGAGTATGGTTGCTCTCATTTCTGTCTGTACTTCCTAGTATTTTATGACTTTATGTCTCTCTGTACGTAAGACACTGTAGTCAGTGGGTGTAGCAATTTCAATGATCAATGCTACTTTTGTCTTCTTTTCATGGACTATTATATCTAGTTTTCTTGCCTCTATTTTTTGAACTGTTGGCAATGGGTGATCCCATGTGATATAAACTTCATCATTTTCTATAATGCTTTGTGACTCATGTTTCTAATCTTTCTCAGCTACTTCAATATTACAATGTTGGTACAATCCCCAATGCAACAGCTTTGACACATTATTATGTCTTTCAGTATACAGTCCTTCTGCCATTAGTATATTACACTGAGCAACAACATGTGTGACTGTTTCCAATTTTGTTTTACAAAACCTGCATTTCTCTATCTCAAATGTCCAATGGACTTTGTAAACCAACATGCACATAGTCCAATATCCTGGGCTGGTAATATTAAGCTTTCTTCATTCTGTAAGATCTTTCTATTGCTGATGTTTTGTTTGCTGAATCCTATTCAATTGTTGAGATCATGTTTCAAAGTAGTAGTTTTAATCTGTTGTAAATTGGTCATAGCATTATGCAAGGCAAAGTCATTATAGCCAAAGCTGCTTAAATGGCTTTGATGTCTTTCATTAAATTCTTACTGGATTCCGCCATTTTGTATTTCTCAATTATACTCAAACTACAAAAAAAAAAAAAACTATCCAGAAGCTTGTTCCTTCAATTTGCAAACATGTCTGTTTTTCAGCTGTGATTTAAGTCCTGCTATCAATTTGTGTGCCCATGTGAGCCCTCCATAAGGAGCACAAATTTATTTTGGTATTAAACAACTCTGTTGGAAAGGAGCTTGACCTCCCAGTATTACTGCAGATGCTGCTTTTTACAGCCTCAATTCACCTGTCATTTCATGAGAACCAATGTAAAGCTGGATGCTGGCATATTCATCTTTTCCTCCTTGCAATCTAATATATAGTTCTCCTGAATTTCAGGTATGATGTATACAAAAAAGTAAAAATATAGGATGTTTAGTTTATAGCACCTAAGATAATTGGACAGGCTTTGCAAACATTTCACAGAATTTCATTGAATCTGCCCAAGTTTGTCAGTCTGTAGTCAGAATAAGATGACCAGATGAGGTACCACATTCAAAATAAGGCCTAATAATCCCTTAATGATGGGAAGAAGAATATTAGAATGTCTACCTATTTGTGTTAACTGCAACAGCCATTAAGTATTTATTGAATTTTAATCTATCATCCAGAATACCCAACTCTGTACAGACATCTATAGAGTCTAAAGCAGTTGTTACAAACTTTTCCTTGTGAAAACCCTCATTGGGATGGTGAGATGAATGCAGGGACTACATGTTGCAAATATTTAAAAATTAATTGATTCATTTTATTTATTTATTTCTCTGTGTTTGGTAAGTTGGAGTAGAACGGTGATCTGTATATACTGTTTTTAAACTAACCCCAGTGGCACTGATTAAGTGACTTACTTATACTTGCACAGGGGAAAAATGCAGGCTGAAGGCTCATACTCTGGACTACAGAATGCAGCTTTCTAACAGCCCATAACCTCAATCCTGTGCAGTAACTACCAATTAATTATTAAAGAATTCATATTAAAACATATTAATGCAAGACTGTAGTATAAGAATTCAGACTTACCTAACCTTCTACACTTTTTTGCAACTAGTGAAATATTTACATTTGCATAGCATTTACTAGCTTTTCAAGTCAATAATGGCATCTGATTATACAAGTCTACTGATTCAAGATTCAGCAATCAATCTGTTTATTAATTTTGATTTTAAGATCTTTATAATTGAAAATGTTTGTCAATTATCCTCAACAAACTCTAAAGCACTCTACTGAAGCAACACTCAATACCACATATACAACCACACCCCATGGAGCCTCAAATGCAAAAGCCCATAAGGTGAGCCAACTCACTACCCAATACTTTAGTCATAGGAGACCCTTTTAGAAGATATATTGATACCCCTGTCACCAGGCTGAATAAGGAGAAAATCATGGTCAGTTGCCTATCAGGGGTCAGGGTCTGCCAAGTCAATCATGCACTCAGGTGTTTGAACCACATGTACCAATATGAATCAGTCATTCTCCATGCATGTAAATGACCTGAGACATACCTCCCTGAACCATATGAAGAGAGACATTTTGGACCTCTTGGACCATGTGTCCTAGGCTGGTATGACCCTAGCACTGAGCAGCATTCTACCTTCCCAAGGATGATGCCATTATATGAACAAAAGAGGATGGACTTTAACAATTGGCTTAGCTTATGATGTCATTCAGAGGGAGTACATTATTTGTCAGCATGAAAGGATATGGTCAACAGACCATGTTGCTTTACCAAGGATAGTCTGCACCTGTCCCTACTTGACTTTCAAATATTGCCTAAAACATTGCCCTCCCTCACAGTGCCTTTTCTAGGCAATGCCAAATTAACAAACCTTCTGACACAGCAAAACCAGCCCGAGGGAATCTAAAGGTGTTACTGCGCAATGCTATGAGCTTAAACAAGAAACTTGACTCTCTCCAATGTCTTCTTGGCTTGGAGAATGCAGACATCTGTGTAATTAATGAGACATTGTTTAAAGCTGCAGAGGGCACCCTGGCAGTAGAGGGATATGATGTCATTTAGTCTAGCTACTGCACAAGCAGGGACTAATGGTGGAGTTGTCTCGATCTATATCACAAATAAACAAACATACTGCATGTTTGGTCAAACAGGATGATGCTCTTGAGCTTCTCCATGTCCAAATTACCATACGCAAAGCCCCATATCATATCCTTGCAAGCAATAGTTCACCCTATTTAACCCATGAAAC
Source organism: Protopterus annectens (assembly GCF_019279795.1). Lineage (NCBI taxonomy): Eukaryota > Metazoa > Chordata > Ceratodontiformes > Protopteridae > Protopterus > Protopterus annectens. Next base: position 720,290,160 of record NC_056741.1, on the reverse strand, counting down.
CCATAGCTCATACTTAGACCTTCTGGATACACTTACCATTCAACCCAATAGCATATTCATTGGGGACTTTAACTATCTCTCTACAAACTGAGAAGCCCCAAATCTGCAGGCCCAGAGATTTCTGGACTTTGTAATCAAAAACATCTGGACCAGTTAGTCCATTTTCCCAGTAGGGGCGCAAACATACTGGATCTGGTACTCACATATATGGGAGAATGCTGCACGTCTCCAGTGTCGTGTCCTGTATGTAAGGTCTGACCATAAATCTGTTTCCTTCGAAATAAAAATCAGTGCTGTGACCCCAGCAAACCCTGTAACAATTAGGAACTACTATAAGGCAAACTACTGATTATTAAGGGATTGCCTGACAGAATTTCAAGCCCCTCCAAACCAGGAGAACACAGCTGCCTATGCAGAATTATACACAGAAGCCCTGTACAATCATGTTAATAGATGCATTGAGGCAGCTGTGCCTACCAGAAACAAGACTGAAACTAATTCAAAAAACAAACCACTTTGGTGGAATTTAAAAAAATAAATGAATTGTACAACAAAAGGAAAAAGTCATGGCTAATATTAGGAAGTACAATGCCCAACAGGATAAAAAAACTCTTTCATTAGACTAACCAAATATCTAAGAAGGCAAATTAAGTCTACTAAAGCCAATTTTGAGGTAAAGATAGCTTCCAAGGCCAAGGATAACCCCAAGGCTTTCTTAAATTATGTTCAAAACCTCAAAGTCAGTACACAACAGTGCACAGAACTGATTGTTAATGGAACCACTTATATGGAGCTGGAAGATTTAGCAAATCTGCTGGTTGACAGTTTCAACTCCAGTTTTACCTCCCTCTTCCCCCTAGCCATCCCCCAAGTAATACCATCAAACATAACTCCCCAACTATCACTAGGGAACAGGTCCTAAATGCATTCTCTAACACTAAGATCACAATATCAGTGAACCCCAGTAATACGATTATATTAATTTTTTGTTTTGTTTCATGTTGGTTATTAATCACACTGGCATTTAACTGCTGGAACTTTCAGTTTTAAAAACTGGGCCTCAATAATACCCCAGGATGCCTCCTAAATAGCCTGAAGGATGACCTATATGTACCTCTGGAGTCAATGTTTAACCATAGACTCCAGACAGGATTTGTGCCACAAGAATGGAGGCTGCAGTGGTCATCCATCTGCACAAGGGCGATCCCTCAATGGACCCTGGGAATTACAGATCCATAAATCTGACTAGTCTCACATGCAAAACCATGGAAAGAATTACCATGGCTATGATTTATAATGATATAGGAAACCTTCAGACACTAGATATATCTCTGTTTGGCTTTGTCAAAGGCAGATCATGCTTACATCTGGTGGACTTCTTTGAGAAAATTGCCAAGGCAATGAGGACAAAACAGAGCACATTGCCTACCATGACCTCAGTTAAACAGAGCTGCTCAGAGTTTCTTGACTTTATCCAGAAATCTGGAGCACATCTGAGCTGAAATCCAAGGCATCATCTGCAAACAGCTAAAAAATAAGCACAGCCCACTGTGTGATGCCCTCCCTGGTAAGGTCAAACCTTAAACCAGTCTCATTTGAAGTAACTATTGCATCCCACACCCCCAAAGGAGCAAAAACAAAAAAAATAAGGAACTTCTGCAACGCAAACTACAGCTTACTAAATAATGGTATAAAAAGTTTTATACCCCCTGCAATCACAGACAATAATGACTCTTATGCAGAGATGTAAACAAATGCTCTGTATAATCATCTTAGCAAGTGTACAGACTCATCTGTACCTGACCGGATTAAAACCAGGCCCTCCCTAAAAAAGAAAACACTTTGGTGGACATCTAGTGTAATTAGATTGTATAACAAAAGGAAGAAATGTTCAATAACAAGAGACAATTGCCTCTGCAGAGGAAGGATTTTCTTCCACATATTGAACAAGGTAATCAGAAGAATTGTAAAGTTCTCTAAAGCTAATTATGAAGTGAAAATAGCATCCCTAGCTAAAGACAATCATTAGGCATTCTTTAACTACACCCAAAATCTATAAGGGAGTGCCCAGCTATGTGCCAAAGTGGTAGTAGATGGTACCACTCACACTATAGTGGAGGAAATTGCCAACCTGCTAGCTGACAGATTTGGTGCAAACTTTACCCCCTATCCCCACCAGCCATACTCCAAAGCATCTCTGATGATGCCTTTACTGAAGGCAAAAGCACTTAGAAAGTAAACTACACTTGTTTATTTAGCTGTGCTGTTTCCAGTCCATTCATTTCAGTTGTGGTCTGCTGGAGGAGTCTGGTGTGTTTCTTTTGCCATTGGAGTTTCATTTTACATTGGACAACCTACAAGGAGATACCCCAAAACATACCTGACACCAGTTCTTTACCTAGTATCTCTAGAGATCAAGTCATATCTATGCTCTCCAAGGCCAAAAAGAAGACCTGAATGGGACCAGATAAAATCCCAGGTTGCTTACTAAACCATCTAAAACAGGACCTAGCTGACCCACTTGACATTACCTTTAACCATAGCCTAAGAACTGAGTTTGTACCAGCAGAATAGAGAACAGCAACAGTAATCCCCTTGCATAAAGGGAGGTCATCAACTAACCCTGTTAACTGTATACCCATAAGCCTAACCAGCCTCATCTGCAAGGCCATGGAAAGGATCATCCTAGACCTTCAAAATATAGACCCAACTTAGTTTGGCTTTGTTAAGGTAGATCAGGCTTATTGAACCTGGTAGATGTCTTTGAGAAAGTCACCAAAGTTCTGGATGAAGGTAAGACAGTACATATTGCCTATCTGTACCTAGCCAAAGCCTTTGACACAATGCCCCATTCAGGTATCATTGAAAAACTCTCCCAGCAAGGTGTTAAACCTAGCATCACTAGATGGGCAGTTAATTGGCTCACCAACAGAACACATACCTTCAAAATGGGTGACTCCACCTCTACCAGTAGACCCATCACAAGTGGCGTACCACAAGGATCTGTAGTGGGCCCTTTACTATTTGGAATCTGTTTCTCGGAAGTCCAGACTAATGTAGATGGCTTTGGGCTTACTAAGTTCACTGATGATTGTAAACTAGGCTCAATCACTGAATCCCCCAACTATGTTAACATATTACAGGAGGGGATAACACAAACATATGACTGGTGCCAAAGTCACTGTCTCAAACTAAATGCAAAAAGTTTACTTTTATCCCATTTGGCAAAGCAGAATTGCCCATTAATTACAATATTGACTACACCCCTCTAAGTTCAAACACAGTGGTGCGAGATCTGCGAACACAAGTTGACAGCAATCTGAACTTTGACCACTAGGTACATTACGCATCTCATAAGAAAAGGCATCACATTCAGGTCTAAGGATGTTATGACTCCACTTTATCTGACCCTAATCAGACCATTACTAGAGTACAATGCTCCATTCTACATGTAACTCACCAGACACCTGCAGCAACTGGAGGGACCACAGAGGTTTCTCACTGAAAAGATGCAGGGTCTCCAAACCATAACCCACGTGGATACACTGAAAGCCATGCCACTGTATTCTGTATCATATAGGTTACTGAGAGGTGACTTGTGCCTGGCCTATATGGCAGTCGCTGATCCTGACCTGATGGAAATGCTGCACATCTGCATATCAAATGGCACTAGAGTCACTCGCTCTAGGGATCTCAACTTTGCCATTGATATTAACAGAACATGCTGGAGAGATAGGTATGTCTCCCAGAGATTTCTGCTGTTCTGAAATAAACTTCCAATTCATGTAAAACAGAGCTTTCCAAAAACCTTATTCAAGTGCAACCTAGACAAATCGATGGGTGACTGCAAATTCACCAAGGGGGTCATACCCATGTCCCTCATGGACAGGGGTAGTCAGTGTTAATCTGTAAAGTTTGGGGCAACCCAGGATTAACATGGCTCAACTTATAAAGGCTCTAGGGCCACTAGCCTAGTAACCTCCTATGAACCTATAAAAGCATTTGATACAACATCCCACTAGGGCATTGTAAACAAACTCACAGAATTAGGCATTAATGCCTATGTTACATGCTGGATAGCCAGGTAGCTCTCATACAGGACCCAGGAAGTTAGCATAGGGGAGACCACCTCCACAAAGAGGCCAGTCACTCAGGGCTCTGTGATGGGCCCCCCTACATTTTTGGCATTTACTTCTCAGAAGTCAAAGCCTTTGTCAAAGGCTTATGGCTGACTAAGTTTGCAGATGACTGCAAACTAGGAGCAGTCATAGAATCCCCCAAGACACTAAGACCCTACAGGAAGGACTTACACAGACAAATGAGTGTTGCCAAATCCAAGGATTAATATGCAATGCCAATACATGCATAATAGTACCCTTTGGAAGGTCTGTCTCCCTAAGAAACTACCTCTTTGATAACATGCTCCTAAAAGTGGACCCATTAGTCAGAGATTTGGGAATGTATGTGGATAGTAACCTGGCTTTAGATCAACATATGCCTATGATAGTAAGGAAATCAGTGTTGCTCAAGTTATAAGCAAGGGTATGGGATTTAGGTCCAAAGAGGTCATCATTCCTCTGCATTTTGCACTCATCAAATGCATCAGTGAGTGTAACACCCCCTTCGGTATGTACCTGACAAGGCACATGCAGCAACTGGAATGTCCCCAGAAGTTCTCCACAAAAAGAATACTAGATGTAAACAACATATCCTATTTAGATACCCTCAAAGCCCTATCTCTATAGTCAGTTTCCTACAGAGTGTTGAGCAGCAATCAGTGCCTGGCATACATGGCATCCTAGGATACCACTCTGATAGATCTTTTGCAGATCCACAAAACCAATAATATCAGAAGTACTAAATCTAGGGATTTGTACTCTGTGACATAATTAGGACATGCTGGAGGGATAGTTTATGTGTCACAGTGAATTTCCTCCTCTGGAACATGCTTCCCATCCATGTGAAGCAGAATTCATCCCTGGCCCTATTCAAATAAAAACCTGGACCAGTGAATGGGAAATTGAAAATTCACTCCAGGTTCATCACCTATGTCTCTAATGGACAGAGGCAGTCTGAAATCATATCCTGGCTTACATATACCCTTTAAAATAACCTCTAAGGCTCAAAGCACTTGTAGGAAACATTTGGGATGCATGGCTAGGCTTATAAAGGCCCCAGTGGTCATTAGCCTAGTATACACCCATAAACCCATGAACATAAATAAGTGGAATCAAAAAAATATATGACATTGGTAGATATTAGGTAGCACAGTGGAATTCTATTTCTTATCAGCCAGTGTCCAGACATCATAGAACACGCCAAGACTTTTTTTCACTTCCACATTTTCTTGAAGTTCACTAATTTCACATTAAAAACATATGCCACAAAAACCACAGCTAACAGTTACTCTTGAAATGGTTTCAGGATTTTCATGAGATGGGTTTAGAACAAACTGAAGCAAAGGTGCTTCGGATGAGGTCTGCAAACCCATTTTTAAATTACTTTAATCTGTTAAGCAAAGCAGAATGCTAAATTGTTGCCTCAATTGCATGTTCATTTTCTGCATCTGTATTCAGTGAAGCTCAGAGTTCAAATGCCATTTGCTGTAATTTTAGAAACTTTTTCACATCACTTTGGACTATACATGAATGAAGTAGTGGCATTTTCTTAATAAATACCTGCATTGAGCTATATAGTTCCATTATGAAAACAGAACTCTGCAGAGCTAAATTTGCCTTATTAACATGCAGTTTTTTTCTTTTTTCTTCCTGCCTCTGCTAACTGCAGGCTTCTCATTTCCACATTACTGTCACATATAGTCCCATTCTCAGAGTGCCAAGCAGGCTCCTCATTGTTTCCACAATGGGAAGGCTGCCCTTCTAGAGGAGCTCCTGCTCCATGGAGGAGCCATTCCCATGTGCAGGTTCTTGTAAGCTAGCACCTGCCAGTACTGTCAAGAGGGATGGGTCAGGCTGGGAGCTGTCACACTGTAGTCTGGTAAGAGAATTGTTTCTTGCCAGTGTGTTGACATCAGAATGTCAGGATGGGAAGGCAATAAGGTTTTACCCTGAGAGTGTAATTCCAACTTGGGCCCATGGGGCAGTCATGCTTTTCTTTGTGTCTCTCGTTGCCCAGACAGGTATCATCTCTGTGATCTCCAGCTGCCACTAGACCTCCACTAAAGATATGCCCAGCATCCTCCCACCCGCTAGGATAGGCATACCCATCTTCCTTACCTCACTGTCCTGTGTCCGTGTCACTAATGAAACTCATATTGCTGGGGCCATAGTTAGGGTTTTACTTCTGTATGCCACAGGACAGGTGTAATATATTGTTTAATGCCAGTTAGACAGCAAGATCCAGCATTCAAGCAAGATTTAACAGACCTCAGTAATGTTATTTTTTTGCTGATAGCAATTCTGCTGTTCGTGACAATAACAGCTTTTCCTCAACTGAGCCAACTCAACTCATTATGAATGACAAACATCTACAACTTGTATAACAAGGTCTTCAAGTAATGCACAAAGCTGTTAGTGATTCAGTGCCTTTACCAAAATAAAGTTTATGGTTTTGATGACAGCACTCATTACTGAATCTAGTTTTAGTTCTTTTGCACACAAACCCTCCTTTTGAAATGTGGAGTAAAGTGTTGCAACATTTACAATGTATTAATCTATTTTTTATCAGGTCAGTCACCTTTAGGTACATATCACTCATAACAGGAGCACCATCTGTTGTTGCACAACATACCTTCTCTGTCAGCAATAAAACAGCTGATTTCTCTAGTTTAGTTTAAAAAGGGAAACAGCATCAGGATCTCCTCTTTTCTGTCAAAATGTTTGCTGAAGCACACAAACACAGCCGCTGAGAGATGTTGGCTGTATCTGTGGACTTGTCAAAGCCAGAGAAAACAGTCACATTCATGCATGTTGGATAGCAACTGCTCAAAGAGATCATGATTAATGATTTTTTCAACATCTGAAAACAACAATATCCAGTGAACACCATCAGTTGCAGATTTTATTTCTGAAGAGCTGTCAGACCCCTTGGTGGCAAGAAAACTAACAGAAGCCTACAAGCACATCTTTGCAACTAACCCACCAGTGAAGGGTTTCTAAATAAATAAATAAATACAATTACAGTGATTGTTTCAATACTTTTATTAAAATAAAACTTAGTTCTGTGGTCTAAAATAGATCTTCCAGGGTATAACAACAGCAGACAAACTAAGACGATATACAACAAATTTAATAATGCAATCACACAATTAACCAGGCCACAAAAAGAAATACTTAAAAACAATTGCAGGAATTGTAATAGAGAGAATGGTAACAACTACACTGAAGCTTTCCAATTAAAATTGTATTCAGACATTTAGTTATTGATCATATGATCATAGGATATCACTAGGCTATCACCCCTTGAACCTTTTTAAGCCTAACCATTCATGCCCCAATTTTCCCAATTATCAAAACCCACAGTCTAGAACAGCTTTGGCACATGCCTGTGCCTTAGGCCATCTACAAATATCCCATGTCCATAAAGGCCACAGTGGAGGTTTAGATCCTTAAATCAGGTAATTCTAGTGTTATTTGTTTTGCAAATGTGTAGCAGAGCCATCAGAGTTGGATCAGGGATTGCCTTGTAGGTTAGGCATAAATTGCTCCACAGTAGTCTGTAGGAGACTTGAGTACAGGGACAGGGCATTGAGATGGTCCACACAGGCCATATTATTTACACCTGTGACAAAGGGAAATACTGCCAGCTCAGCTATCTGGAATTTCATAAATAATTATATGTCATTTGTGAATATCAACATGATGTATATAAGATGCTTGTTACAACTGTATCAGAACAGTATGTTATGTGCATATCAGACTTGTTTGTACAGGTGTGTGTTGAAAAGGGTATTTGCATAATGCTTGTGTTTAAAATGGATCCACAGTGCGCCCTACTAGAAGAGAACAGAAATGTACATGTACTATTGTAACTGTTTAAATGTATATATTTTAACAATGGAAACTGGAATACAGGAGGATAACTTCAGAAAAATAGGTGAAATTAAATTACTTTATGGCAGCTAGAGACAGAATGTCTGTACTAGGGAGTTTTCTGTATTGTCTTTAAAGTGAAATAATTACTAGTTTTGAAATGTGAAGGAATACAATTGTTTTATGGCTTCCAGCATCTGCCAAAGATCTGAAGTCTATGTATTTCCACAGGTAGATGCTAAATACTGCCAGATTCCATCAGTGGGAGTTTCACCTGGGATAGAGTCAGATAACAAGAAATGATGTAATTCTGCAAGCTGCCCCCCACAGTAATATTTGAAATATTAAATCGAGAGGTCTCTGAAAGAGACACAGCATTCTGTATTCTGTCTTGGACCTGACAACATCAGCTAGAAGATCTATTCACCACATCTGCCTTGCTTTTATTAAGTAAGTTAACTAGATTATAGTATAATTCTCTTAGATACACACAGGAATATAGTGAAGCATAGTTTAGATGTTTTTCTTTATTTATTTGAGACTGTCCTGCAATGTTGTTTTAAATATTTCCTGTGGTTTTGAACTCTAATGTTACTGTGAATATATACTGAGTATTTTCTTGCTCTTTTATCACTTATTATTAAATATATTTAAATCTTTCATTGTGGATTATCTTTGTGAGACATATTTAAGTTTTGAGAGTACTTGCATGTTTATCTGGTGACACTGTGGGCCACTCCTAATAGCCTTGCTCTTGGTCAAACTACCATTTGTATTAATATTAATATTACACAGTAAAATTGGACACTCTTTGTTAAGGGCCTTAAAGTAGCTGATAAGGAATTGGCTGGTGGTAGTGATAACTACCTTATAGTCTGGGCAAAAGAGGACATAGCTAATAAACCTGTGCCAGCCTTTCCCAGGTGTGTGTGTGTGTGTGTGTGTGTGTGTGTGTGTAAATCAAACCTTAAAGACTGTGTGTGTCAGCTACTTGGGCAGCAACACAAAGCACTGGTTGGACAGAGAGGGTGTTGGAGATCTTAGCTTGGCCACTCAACTGAGATCTCACCCCTATATCTGTGCCAGTGGGGAGTCTTACTGGGGATCTGAAGAAAGAGGGAGAAACCAACCCCGGACTGACTGTGGACTCAATGTGCTCTTAAGAGAAATTACACTTGATGCAGAGAGGAGCATCTGAAAATACTGTGTGTGTGCTTGTCATCCTCCCCATGTACATCCCCCACTGTTGCCAGTGGTGAGGACTGAGGCTCCTTGATTACTGGCCCAGTGGTGGGTCATCACAACACCATATATTCTTAAAGTGAGGAACATCTGTGGCCAGTCCAGCTGTTGTAAATGCCTACTCAGGTACATGGTGGAGACTGGATTGTACTTAATTATTGGTCTAATGAGGGCTGAGTATAGGGTCTATATTAGTTTGTTTCAATGCAATTGCAGCAAACACTGGATCATCGACCCTCATTCAGTGAAAATCATTTCAGTGATTCGCTGAATTTTACTGAGGGCAAGTAAATACTTGCACTACAGCACAATGAACCAACAGCTATGCAAATCGAATCCACCCAAGTGGGGGCTGTGCCCCCCACCCCCCTAACTATATATAGCAACTCTGAGATGGCACTAAAGTTGAGAAAAGGGCAAAGTTGTGCTATAGGGCAAGTACTTACTGGGTCTATATTATATTCTCGAAAGCCGACAATATCGAATCCGATAATGTCGACACGAGAATAGCGAACACTGAGAATATCTAACATGGAAATGGAAATCTCTGTAAAGGGAGATTTTTGTTTACTGCAATGTAGTGCATTCTCAGAGTTGGTATATTTAAGTAGCGGGGGGTATGGGGGTGCAGGGGGGCTTGCCCCCCTGCTTAAACCCATTAGGGTACTTTTGTCTTTTTTTTGGGGGTTATTATAATTTTGATGGTTGAAGATATCGGCCATATGGTGTCGACCATATGGTATTCGATGTTTTCAACCTTTGAGCTTATAATATAGACCCATATTTACTTGCCCTTGGTAAACTCAGCGAATCGCTTAAACAATTTTCATTGAATGAGGGTCGATGATCCAGTGTTCGCTGCAATTGCATTGTGATGAACTGATTTAGACTCGAGTATAGTGAGACTATGATCTCCTTAGATCTGTATACTATGCCCTTATTTATAATGTGTGCCAAGTAGAAAGATTTTCTCACTACCATGAACACATTATCAAAGTTCAGGCTACTGTCAGCTGAATTCCCAAAGCTCTTAACACTAAGTCTTCTCTTAGGGAAGTATTATCAATGTTGTAATTTGCAGGGATAATCGTCTTCCCAAAGGGTGTAATTACACATTTTTTTTGCATTGAGTTTTAGGCCATGGTTCTGGCACCAGTTATTTTTTTGTGTAAGATCTTCATGGAGGATATCTACATCTCTGGGGAAGTCAGTGATTGCATCCATCTTGCAGTCATCAGCAAATTTAGTCAGCCAAAAGCCATCTACATTTGCCTTGACTTCAGAGATGTAAATTCCAAACAGGAGAGGTCCCAGTACTGAGCCATGTGGAACACTACTGGTAACAAGCCTCTTTGTGGAGGTGGATTCCCACACCCTAACTTCATGTGTCCTAACTGTTAGCCATTTGACTATCTATCAGCTGACAATGGGATTTATGCCTAATTTGTGAGTTTGTCTGTAATAACCAAGCAAGGTATTGTGTCAAATGCCTTTGCTAGGTCAAGGTAGGCATCATGTACCATTTGCGCTTATCCATGGCTCCAGTGACCTTATAAAAGAAGTCCACCAAGTTTAGGAGGCATGACCTGTCCTTGATGAAAACAAGCTGGGATGGGTCCAGTATTTGAAGATTTCCTATATCTTTATTTATTAGGTCCACAATAATTCTTTCCATGGCCTTGCATATAAGAACGGTCAAACTTATAGGTCTGTAGTTCCCTGAGCCTGTTGGTGGTCTGCCTTTGTGTACAGGGATGACAGGTGCAGTTTTCCATTCCCTTGGGATGCATCCTGTATGGAGGCTGTAATTGAACAGAGAGTCTAGTGTGCCTGACAGGTCATGTTTCAAGCAAATGTCTGAAATGTTAGCATTAACATAGCCTTGCTCTTCTCAAATAAATATTTTGCAGCAAAATTATTACATTCTACCATATTTATTTGACATAATACTGTAGCTGTAGACCAACAGGTATGCTGTTATGATATTTTACAGACAAGACTATTAATGCTATCCTTACAGATGTCCCCAATGCATTCTTATAATCTTGATTTAACTTTTATTTTAGTTTCTACTATACAAGTCAGGAGACAAGATCACCTAAGAGCATGCAAAAAAATTTAAGAATTTTATGTCTGACAGCAAAATATGAATAATTTAGAATAAGGCTACAATTGCTCCAGATGAACATTTCAGTGACAATTTCAAGATATACTGCTCACACTTTATTAGTGAATCAGTTGTTATAGTTGCTGTTCTTGTAGTCTGCACTGCATTGAAAAATCCTTGGTGTGGTTTTTCGTGGCCTTTGTTGTAGCAATGTTGTAAATTGTAGGATTTTATAAATGAGTTACAGTTCTAGCTCAGTAATCATATGGTTTTGCTGTTCTGCTGACTCAAGAAATACTCTTGTTCCCCTTCATCATGGAAAGTACAAGTAGGTTTCTTTGCAATCTCCAACTACTGTTAATGAACATAAATAGTAAACAATTTCCTTACTAATGTTGTAGAGTGGAGCCAGATCATGGTCAAATCAGGCCCTAGGCAGTGTAATGGATTGGGGCCCACTTTCCGGCAGCACCCCCCAGCCATTCCAGTGCCCCATCACTTGGCTATTTCTCCCCAGTTACCATAAACACTGTTCAAACCTGTTAGTGTGCATACTATTTTATCTTTAGTACTATTTACTTCTACTATGATTAAAGATATTTAAAACTTTTATTTCAGATTTTATAGCACAAACATTTGCTAAACAAAATAATACAGTCTCACAATGAAAACAGACTTAGCATGAATGCCCTTGAAACTTGCATTCATTGAAATGACATTGAAACCCACATTCAAAGAAAATGCATCTGGCCAGTGGTGGATTATGTTTACCTTTGGGCTGTTTTCAAACTGTAGGCCCATTGCACACATATTTGAACTATGTATACATGCATGTATTCTTTGATGCATCATCCTGATTGTATTAAATTATATTACTTGAATAATACAGCTCCACTTGTTAGAGTGTGTTTTAAATGTGTAGGTTTCAACATTTTTTCCAGTAAGCAATGAAATAAACACCATCCATTACAGAACATTTCAACTACAAAAGGTCACTCAAACTTCTGCCATTACAGCCTTCCAATATCAGTCAATATACATGATCTCTGCAGAAGTAAAAGTCATCTGAATAATTCCACATTAAAGAGATTTATAATTAACGAAAAGGTTGCTGCTGGCAAACAACTCTACATTTCAGTGTTTCATATATAAATTCAGTGCCTGCTGTCTTTGAAGAATAAAATGTCCATGCTACATTTAAACAAATTGGTAAGCTGGTAATATTGTGATAGTGAATGGCTGTCAAACCAGCAACAAGTTCATAGTTACTAAGCATCTTACCCAAAGGAGGAGACACTCAGGAGGGCAGGACCTCCACCCCCTTTTAAATGGGGCACTGCAATAAAAGTACACCATGGGCCTGGTGTTGCAATAGAACCCACAGCCTTCTGCACCAAAGGCAAGTATGCTACCTGTTCTGCTACTAACACTGCTTTTAAAAGTTATAGCACAAAACACTCATGATGGCCATTTGCTAAACAAAACAGTTACACATTGAAAACAGACTTAGCATGAGCAAAAGACTTATCATGATCAACAGTAAACTTCTCTTCCCTTTAAACTCAACATTCTCTGAAAATGCACAGTCAGCATTCCTTGAAACTGCACAGAAACTCAACATTCCTTGAAAATACACAGAAACTCAACAGTCTTTAAAAATGCACAGAAACTCAACATTCTTTAAAAATGCACTGAAACTCAATCCTTGAAATGTACTTGCTGATGACGGTTTGTCAGTTGATGTAAAGGATTCAGGCTCTAGGGTCCTGTATTGAAGGCACAAGGTCAGGGTTTGAGCCTGAATGAGTTAACCAACCTGTCATCCCTAACTGGGGCAGTTCACACACACACACACACACACACACACACACACACACACACACACACACACACACACACACACACACACACACACACACACACACCTCCACATTTGTTCAGAATGGCAACAGCATAACAAAAGGTCCAAATTCATGCTTGTTTCTTAAAAAATCACTCACTCCTTTCCAGTTTAAATGTGTGTGCATCATACTAAAGACACATGTACAGATGCTACTAAGGACACACTCTGTGTGCATCCTTAAAGAAGAAATGTAATGCATTCAGAGTTTGTTCTTAAAGAAGAAATGTAAGTTTCTGTGGCAACTTCCCAGCCACTGGACCCCCTCCCCAGATAGTAGGCCTTAGGTGACTGTCTAGGTCACCTAGTGATGGACCTGGCTCTGTTGTAGAGTCAATATTATTCCAGTCTATTTCAGTTAAATTAAAGTCCCCGGCTACTATGATTTTTCACTGTTGTGTTTCATGCAAAAAATGTATGAATTCTCCTAAATCATTGGCACTTATCATTGATGGTCTATATATCACAACAATTGTAATCTGTTCCAGGGTTGTCTATATTGTCATAGTTACACAATCTACAGTATTGGTGTTATCAAAGACATAATAATTACAGGTCTCAAAATAATCATTAATCCCTTTCATAACACCTCCACCTAATTTTTTTGTTAGAACATCTGTTACAGAAAAATACATTTATACCCTGACAGAACTGATTTCCAATCATTGATCTTTAACCATGTTTCACAAACAATAAGATTACTCTAACAGGAATGCAGCAAATCTAAGTATTCCATGTTTGTTAGATACATTTGTAGGTAGGAGAAGTATGCAACAAATTAGGGGAATGGGCTAAGAAAAGGCAACGTTGTGACAATACAAAGTCCTTCCAAGATTCAAGGGAGATATTAATAAGTTAGCCATCAGGGATGTAATATCCGTGCATGGGATCATGTACAATTTATTTTAACTCAAAGGTAGATTGTAAAAAGTTAAGGCCTGGATACTAAAGGTGGCAGGTATTTTGCCAATTCAAGAAAATGGGATTTGTGCTCCCAATTAGAATGAGGTATTTATCTTAATTCTGTGAAGATTCTAATTCTAAAACAAGATCCATATGTAGTTTATTTTATTTTATTATTTATTTTACATTTGTTTTACATCTATTGAACTTCCGCGGTGGTGCAGCGGTAGCATTGTTGCCTCACAGCAAGAGGTTCTCCCGTTCGATTCTTGGCTTGGGAGTGCCTTCTGTGTGGAGTCTGCATGTCCTCCCCGTGGTTGAGTGGGCGTTCAAAAGACATGCATTGAATGGGCATGTCTTCGTTGAAGGTTGAGTATTGGGCTGGCAACTTGACACCATAAAAAAACAACTACCAATCATTAGCGGACCAGAGTTCCACTGTGGCGATCCCTAACCGGGAAAAGCTGAAAGACAAACAACATTTTACATTTGTTGACCAGGAGTGTCCAGCTGAGCTATTGCCCTTTTTCAGCGGAGGCCCGGGGAGAAAAGCTCCAAAGATATACAATGCAATAAAAATAGCAATACAGATACATTTCAATAAAAATAGCAATAGAGAATTTTGGTAGTTAAAATACGTAAGCTACATGCATGTATATTGTTGACAGATAAACAGTACTATAAACAAAAAGGAGAATGTTAAAAAAGTAGAATAAGTTGTTTGTTTTGGTTTAAAAAGAGAGTTGAGTAAATATAAGGTTTTGTCTGCAGAGTAGCAGAAACTTAAAAGGTTACATAAGAATTTCAGGGAGCAGAGTATAGAAGCAGCTTTGGGGGTTGCATAGGAAGCATAGGCTGAAGTAGTTAATGGTAAGTTTTAGTAAGTTAGTTTGACTGTACTATAAAGGTAGGTAATAATCAGTGAGGGTGAGTACAATGGCAGGACCAATGTTTTTTAAAGTGGTCTTTGGTTGCTAGCTTAAATTGTTTGGGGTGAGTTAGGGACCTTATTTATAGTGGGAGTTAGCTCCATGCAATAGAGGGATGGTAGCTATATAAGTTAAACCCTGTGTTGGATTTGGGTTTATGGAGTTTTAGAAGGTCTTGGGTTGAGCTTCAAAGTCTGGTAGGGGAGTAGTGAGAGATGAGAGAAGATAGACTTGGGCAGAAATATGGCTGATATAGGATGGAGTGTATGATTTGGAGTTGAGATTGTAGGAACAGGTGAGGTAGTTCAGGCCAGTTCAGGTATTTTAGGGAGAGACAGTGGTGAGATTTATATGTTTGTTGAGCTGTAATCTAGCTATTTTGTGGTAGGTTGATTCTAATTTGGTAAGTAGGGAGGAGTTCAGATTTGTGAGTATTTGGAAACAATAGGTTAAGCATGGTAGAAGGTAGGCATGGGTAAGATAAATCCTAGCTTCAGTAGTTAGGAATTTGTTGTTCCTGTACAGTAGTCCTAGCTTTTGGTGTTTTTTTTTATACAATTGCTAATGTGAAGATTGAATCTTAGTTGGTCGTTGATGGTAATGCCAAGGAGTTTTGAGCTAGTTTCGACTTCTACTATAGGAGTATTGTTTAGGGACCTTATGGAGAAGGAAAGTTTAATGTGGTTTGCAGATTTAGGTAGAAAGAGTAGTAATTTTGTTTTCTTAGGGTTGAGGATGAGCTGATTATTAGTGAGCCATGTCTCTACTGAGTTGAAAGATGTCTGGGTATTTGTTAGGAGTTCTAAAGGGGAATTAGCAATAGTTGTGACTGTAGAGTCATCTGCGTATTGGACAATGTTAGAGTGAGGACAAGAGGGCTGGAGTAAGTTGGTGAAGATATTAAAGAGCAGAGGTCCAAGAATGGAACCTTGGGGAACACCAGTTCTTACTGAGAGAGGGGTAGATAGTGCTGAGTCCCATTATACTGATGCAGCCTATCAGAGAGATAGCTAGAGATCCATGCAACTGTATCAGGGGAGAGGTTTAGGTCTACAAGTTTACTAAGTAACAGAGTGTGTGAGACAGTGTCAAAAGCCTTAGAAAGGTCAAGGAACAGGCAGAATATGAGTTTGTGATCATCTTTAACTAGGGCTAAGGTGTTGAGAAATGATAGTAGAACTGTGGTTGTACTATGCTTGTGATGGAAGCCATGCTGTGTTGGAGTGAGAAGTTTGTCTTGTAAGAGATAATGCATAATTTGTTTGTGTATACATTTCTCAAGGATTTTGGAGAGAGGGGAGAGGATAGCGATGGGTCTGAAATTAGATATTTCTGTGGAGTTACCTCCTTTATGAATAGGAAGAATGTAAAACTGTTTCCAGATAGAAGGAAATTTAGACTCAGAGATGGAACGATTGATTAGTATAGATACAGGCATAGCAAGGGAGTGTGCAGCAATCTAGAAAAAGTAAGAAGGAATATTGTCTGCTGATACAGAGCATGGTTTGAGCTTAGAGAGTAGAGTTCTGATATAGTCAGTGGACACAGGTTTGAGAGAGAAGGAGTTTACTGAGATAGTGGTTGAGGGGTGTATAGGGAGGTTTGAAGTGTTGTTTGAGAGGATGGGGTTAAATAGTTTGGAAATGAATTCGATAAAGTAGTTGGTGAAGGTATTGGCAGTTTCTTCAGGTGACTTGTCAGGACATGGGTTTAGTGAAGTTGGGTTACCTGGATGTAGTATTTGGTTTATAGCATTCCAACATTTTTTTGGATCAGATTTTAATGTTTTTGGGGTATTATAATAAAAGTCTTTTTTGTCTTTGTTGGTAAATTTTTTGTCTGATTTCTAAGTTCTTTATACTTTAGGAGGTCAGCTGGAAGTTTGGTTTGTACCCATGTTTTCCATGCCCTTTCTCTGGATTTCATAAGGGTGCAGGTGGTTTTAGTTATCCAGGGTGAAATGTTTGCCTTTAATCAAACTTTTCTCAGTGGGGCTAGAGAATTTAAAATATTTAGGAAAGTTGAGTTGAAGGCATTTACTGCTTTGTTGAGTGGGAGCTGAGTAAGGAAATTCCAGTTAATTCTAGAGAGGAGGGTTTTAAATGTGTCTGGGTTAAAGGTTGAAAGTTTGTGGAGGTGATATGCTGGTATGGTTTGGGGAGGTGGGTGATGTATCGTAGCACGTTTATAGGTGAGTGGTTGCTCAGGGCATCAGGTAGAGTTTCAGGGTTATGCTATTTGCTGGGGTTAGAAACAAGTATCCAATCTATCAAGGAGCTTGAACAATGAGAGTTATTAGTATGGGTAGGTCTGAAGATTAGTTGTATAAATCTATGGAGGTTTATGTGTTGTGGATGGTTTGGATTATTAAGGTTATGCCAATTAATGTTTATGCCCCCAAGAAGGATAGTTTCATTAGGGAAATTTAAGGAGAGATATGACAGTATATTTTCCATTAAGGGGATATTGTCTTCTGGTAGAATGTATATGGCTACTACTGTGATGGTAGTAAAGTCATTGGGTTTGAGGATTGCTATTAGTATTTCAGCAGGTGTAAAGGAGGGAATTGGTTCTTTAGGAAGGGAGAGAGTGAGGTAGTTAGAGTAAACTAAAGCAACACCTTCACCTTTTTTCTTTAAGCGATATTGGCAAAGTATATTATAGAGTAAACTAAAGCAACACCTCCACCTTTTTTCTTTAAGCGATATTGGCAAAGTATATTACAACCTGAAGGAAGATTGTCTTTATCTTGGTTTTGAGGTTTAAGCCATGTTTTTGTGACAGAGATAATGTCTGGGGTATGAAGAGATACCCAAGCATGAAACTGCCTTAGTTTGTTCAGCATACTTCGAGTATTAATAGAATAGGAGATTTTCTTTTTTTGTATGGATGGTTGATTAGAATTGGGGGGTGATATTTTGTGGGGTGTTAGGAATAGTGGTAGGACCAGGGTTTGGATGTACATCACCTGACAAGAGCAGAGTCCTTTGGAAGTCATAAACTTTCATTTTTTGTGGGTAGTTGTGAAAGTATTTGGTTTTATACTTAGACGTACTATGGTTGAAAGGAGTAGTTTTTATTTTAGGGAGTAGTATATTCATTGGAAGGATAGCTGTAGAGATGAGTATGGGTTGCTGAGGGTAAGAAAAACAGCTTTGGTGAGGGTAGGTGGGGACTTTATGTATAGGGGTTAAGGATTAAGTCTGGCATGTTTGAAGAGGAGGAGAGGGCTTTAATAGGGTGTGTTGGTTGAGAGTTTGGGGAGGAGTTGTAAGGTAGGGAGAGAGTTTGTAGTGGGTGTTAGCTTGCATAACAGGAAGGGGAGGAGTTTAATGGTTGGGAGGAACCTGTGGTTAAGTATAAAGGAAGTGATATGGGGGGTGGGTGGGAGCCTGAGCTCAGCGAGGATGAACGGAGCAGGGCTTAAGGGCAATTAGACAAGCTAGAGTCTAAAGAAAATGGCCTTTTCTTTTCTGTTTTTATCTTTCTTTAAAAACGGGAAGCTGCAGTTCACTGAGAAGTAGGAAAATAATGTAGTTATGCCAGGGGTTTTAGAAAGGGACATGCAGTAAATTAGGAGTCAATAGAGTACTATTTAAAAAGGAATGGAATATGCTATATGCGAGTACACTACTGGGGATTCCTATGAAGCAAGGGCAGAAAAGCTAAGTCAAAAGATGGTGCCTTTCTGCATCAGGTTTTTTGATTCCGCTGTAATTAAGCAGGAGTGGGAGGGAGGTGTGCAGGTTCAATGTGGGGAGGGAGATAGACACAAAGTAATACAAGATTGTGAGCCAGAAAAACTGGACTAGGCCAGCTGCTAAGAAAACAATCAGGAAAACCAAGCACAGTCAATTCCAGGTTAGTGTAGTGCAGTATCTTTCGAAAAACTACAAATCTTGTGCTACTAATCTAGTACAGTGTGGTGAAAAGGACCACCACTTCTATAGGGAAAAACAAATTAAGTTTGGGCTGCAGGTACATAGGTAAATCTTTTCCAAGAGAAAGAAAGTAGTTTTAAGTAATTGACCTAGAAGGACAATAGGAAGAGAAAAAAATGGGGAGGACCAGTAGTGTGTATGCTTATAGTAAAAGACTATTACAAAAAGTCTTCAGTTTAAAGGACAGATTAAACACAACTCTAACATACACTAGTGTAGCTGAAAGCACTTTAGTGTTCCACCAGCGCAGGGTCTCACACTGCAGGGCAACCAGATAGCCTTTGGTTTATTGGAGGTTGGCCAAAACACAGAATAGAAATTATTTATTTTTATTTTAGTTCATACAGTATGATTTTAGTTAATTACCTTTGGTGGATTATCGAAAGATTCCAGGATTATTATACATTTATTAAGTATGGTGAAAAACTCCAGAAGAATCAGTCATGAATGATGGTTCCTAATTAGTTAAGTTTCATTAAAATAAATCTTCAGTGTACAAATTGGCACAATCACCAGATGAAAACTGACCAATTTCAAAAACATAAAGTCCTCCAGTCATAGCCCATTTGGAGTTACCAACAATGTTTCTGCAGTTTTGTCTGAACTAGGCTTACATTCTTTCATCAGTCTTCATTCTTCAGATTATTTCTCATGTTTCTAGCACTGCTATGTAAAAGGTAATTGATAATTGCCCAAGTGATTTTTATCAGCCATCCAAGCTTCCAAAACAAAAAATGTCCTATTTCTGGCTGCAGGATTTTAAAAATGACCCAGATGCCAGCTGTGCTGAAATGCAAACTATCCCTTTTAAACAGGAGTTTTTACTGAATAAATTGTACTAAGTGTCCAGGAAGTGAAAATCTAGTAAATAGGAGAGACACTTTACTGCATTGTTGATTCTTCTAACAGCGTTGTTCAATAAAGGGTGGCAAAATAATATATGTGGAAGTGCAACAAAGTAAACTTCAATACACTTAACTAAAACAACATGAATGAGGTATAAAAGGTCCTCCTTATGACAAAAAATCATTTGTGCAATAAGATAACATGCAGGAGTCATAGCAAGAATAATAATTAACTTTTGCAATTTGTTGTGAAAGTGATAGAGTCTGACATCTGGAAGGTAATAAAAATGCAATAGCAGATAGATTATACATCAGTATGATTTTAAGCCCCTTACTGTAACTAATAAAAAAAAAAGACAGAAAAGGGTCAGAACAAAACGAATATACAATCTCAAATAGGTTCATGTGCAAATACTTGTCTTTCAGTATGCAGACTATTATAAGAGGTCAGAATTAAACTCTGAACCCAGAGTTACCACCTGTCCCCCTTTGCGAGGGACAGTCCTTCTTTGGGCAGTTTTGTCCTGTAAAACACTTAAAAAATGGCAAATGTCCTAAGATTTTAAGAGAAAAAAATATTTCCTAAGTTTTCTTTAATTGTTGTATAAAATTATTTTGCATCTGAAACACCTAAAAGTTATATGAAATAGCACAAGCAACTCCAATACTATAAGAATAACCTTTTATTTTGGCAAAAAAAGTAATGTTCTGTCCTTTGCACTGACAGTGGGTATGTTTTATCCTGCAAATTCTCATGTTTCTACAAAAAAAGCCCCACTCTGGGCATTTGAAAAGGTGGCAGCCCTATCTGTACCTTGTATCTTTTAGATAAAGACCTTAGCCATTGCATTAAACCCCCTTACCAACCATTATGCAGGAAACCGTAACTGTTATGGTTCTTCCCTGTCTATGCTTCACTCAGACTGTTTGCTGCTTTAGCAGAGTAACAGCAGGAGGCATAGCATATACTGTGCTACTGGTGTCATACCTTCCTGTGTATAGCCATAACATTCCTATGGCATGTCTGTACATACTCTACACATGCATATTCCATCAACATATACTCAAATCAGCAGTCTTATGAGTAACAGGTAGTGATACACCATTTGACTACACCCCAAAAATAAACAACCTTATGTATGGGCTGTCTGTATGTGGTGAACTAAAAACAGAAGCACATCAGTGATGACACCAATGAAAATCTGACGAAATTCCTGACGAATTTAAAGGCAGTCTGTTCCAACTGCTGGCTATACAAAAAAGGCTATGTTCCATATGCAGTCTACTGATAAACCATATTTATGCTTGAATAAGATGAGTCTAATGTTAATGGACTCAAGGAAAAACCACAAAGGATTTTAAGGGCAGCATATCAAAGTACTTATTTTGTTTATGGCCGCTTCCAAGTACTGCTACAATACAATACAATGTTCAACTAAATGAGGTAACATGCAATAACATTTGACTACTGCTAACAAAAAAAATCTTGCTACATTTACTCATGATCATTTTTAATGAATACTCTGTGAGTAATAGCATTTATCTACTTATAAATTCTCTCTTCTCTCTTCTTTGTGAGAACTGAAAAGGAAGTTTAAGACATACTGTTTCTACTTTGATTGTCAACTTGCAAAATTACACCATTATCTGTCTATTGTGTGGCCAAAAGCTATGCAAGCAAAGAGATAATTATTTCGTGTTACTGGATTTTCTGATAAACAAGAATAATTAAATACTTTATTTCTATATGATTTTTCCTCTTCTGCCATGGCAACCATTAAGTCTCCCTCAATATGAATTTGATTCTAGTTGTGCAAAGATCGCCGACATATGGGATCCCTCAGATCTAAACGCCATATGTAGTCAGAAATATATTAAGTATGACAGTACAGATATACCATAAATACAGAAGATGTTGCAAATGTAAAGTACCACTAATTACAGGTACATTTCTACTGGTGGGTCAATTTGAGCACTTAAATGATTAAACAATCTGTTATAATTGGTCGTATATTTAATATTTTCTCCTTCTCACTTCCACAGGTCACTGTGTGATGACTCCATTACCAGCAGCTATCTGGCTCATTCATTCAATAGGGCAGGAGCTGGGCTTCCCCTTGAGCTAGGTATGAGCCCTAAACCCTATTTGTTCCTGTCTAGGAAACCCTATTAAACTATCTGTTCCACCAATGGTTACCGTCAGGTGGTAGGAACTGGTTAGTTGCTGGTAGGCTGCATGCAGATTCACCACAGCTGCCTTGTTAGGGAGAGGAGGTGCTCATGCACACACACACACACACACACACACACACACACACACACACACACACACACACACACACACACACACACACACACACACACACACACACACACACACACACACACACATGGCAAAGCAGTGAGGTCTTGCCTCACATAGCTAAAGCCAATGCAGCCCATGCAGGTAAGCACGGCCACCACTAGATTTGTCTAGTGCTGTAGACCTAGCACCCTCCCTCTCTCAAGGATGATTCACACAAATGCCTGTGCTCCTAGTCAAATACAGGTTTTATGAGTTGTAATCAAGGCTTTAATCCTTTATGCCAGGGGATGGGCTTATAATTAATAAGTTTGATGTTTTAGCAATCTTTGAAAAACAGGTACAGAATTAGTAATCGATGTTCAGAAATTTGACTTTACTGTAAGTGAATCAAATTGGCTGAATATCAGTGCCCCCCCCCCCCAAAAAAAAAAATGTTGCACTCAAATACACAAAACTGAAAATTTCTTTGTCATTACCAGATGTGAATATTTCTTTACTGGTACAAGTGATATATACATGTAGAGAAAGAATCTTATGTTTTATGAAGAAAGAGCTTTATGAATATTTTTTTCGTTGGAACATTAAATGTTGAGAATGTTGAGGAAGGATAATATTATTTTTTTCTTGTTGATAGTAAAGTATATAATTCTGAGTTATTGTTGCACCCGGGAATAGTTGAAGCTGATGAACCCACAGTGATCTGTATACTTGAAAATGAATACACTCTTATATTAATTCAATAAATAAACTGATTTTGAGGTGGAAAGGGGATCAACTACTAATCCTTAATACAAAAAAAAGAAAAAAAAAAATCACATCATATTTGCTTTGTCATAACAGCTTGTAAATTACAGATGAGGTACATATTCTTGGAATGCATGCACTTGTCCTGCTTAACTTATAAACAAGTGTGACAGAAAGGATATTTTTTGCAGTTGTTTGTAGCTCCCACTGCCTACTAATCATCAACCTTCTCTCAGTTAAGTGGCTCATTCATTTCCCTTCACCATGTCGAGGGTTAAATAGGAGGGGCCATCATTTAGGCAGCCATCAGGGATGGTTGAAAGTTTTTCTTAATGGCCCTATGTCCCCTGCACATGCTCAGTTTTTAAAAATAAATGAGCCATGTCATGGGTTGACTTTGCTAGCTGTCCCTCACTTCCACAAGGAATGTTGCTAAGTAGCAGCCCTGCCCTCTTCTACTCAAGCACTGGGTGGTGATTTTCCTAGCCTCCACCAGAGAAATCATACCCATCAGTATGTCCACTGAGCGCCCACCCCCCCACTCCTCCCTCCCCCCAGAAGGTTTGAGCAGGACATCCTTCATTGTTCATTATGGGGGTGGTGGCAGCCCACACAGCCTCTCAAATATAATTATTCTCACCCTGAGGTTGCTGTTCCTTCAAGAGAAAATAATCACTGACAAGATAATGACTATCTTAGGGTCTATATCACATAATCGAACTTTTACAAGTTCAAACACCGTATGTTCGAGACCATATGTTTGAACTCTTAAAAGTTCGAAACTCAAATAAAAAAAAACAGAAAAAACCTACCTGAAAGCAAGCCCCCCTGCACCCCCCCCTGCTCTTTAAATATACCAACTAAGAGATCGCACTACAGTGCAGACAATGGAAAACTTTCATTGCCGCACTCCACGGGGATCTCTGTTGAATCGTTCGAACATTTAAAAGTCCAATCATATGGCGTCGACCATATAACGTTCAAACTTTTAAAAGTTTGACGACATGATAGGAACCCACTATCTTATTGCTTCTGTGAGAATCACTAACCTCAGACAACCTTAGAACGTTCTAATTTATAAATATTGACCTGCAAAAAAGTCAGCAACAAAACAAACGAGCAAATGACAATTCAAGCCCTTATGCTCAAACAACTATTGATTGAGGTCAGGAGACTGAGCAATAATCTGCAAATAATACTGGATTAACAAAGATTTCATCACAGTCAAATGTGTGGGGTCACAAAGCATACACATTATCAACAGAACATTCTAGAGAGATAGCACTGTGTTATTATTTTTAATTTTCTTGCATTATTTGCTAACATTTTTATCTAGGAATAAAACCAGATGATTGCTTATATATATATATATATATATATATATATATATATATATATATATATATATACATATATATATATATATATATGTCACTTTGGACACACAGAATTAAAATCTCATGGCTAAATATACAATGAAAGGTAGGTTATAGTCAGCCTTTTTCTACATCTCAGGAGTGTGGCCAGTATCCATAGTAAGTGGTGTTGCAGAACATGTCATTGTACACTGGTAAGCTGAGTTGTGCTGCAGTGTGTCATTTACTGATTCATAGTCGTCTACATTCCAAAAAGCACAACATGTCATATCAGCATGTCTAAAAGCCATACCACAGTGCACCTGGAAAACAGCTACAATTTAGGGGAGATACTAAGAGACCACACATAGAGGCACAGACCATGATCCATGAATAGACAGATGGGTACACACACACACACACACACACACACACACACACACACACACACACACACACACATGCCTGGAAAGGTTCTTCGGACCATTGTAATTACCTAATGTTGTTGTGTCTTTCGGCTTTTCCCAGTTAGGGGTCGCCACAGCGGAACTCCGGTCCGCTAATGATTGGTAGTTGATTTTTACGTGCCGAGTTACCAGCCCTGACGCACAACCTTCAATTACCTAATGTACAAGTACAAAAATAAAAACAAAAAAATAAAACACACACACACACTCTGGCTCTGTGGCACATACAGATGGAACACTCTTGGTCAGCTCTTGTCTGGTAGAGATCTAATGGACTAATTGACTTAGATAGCGTTTAATAGTCACAAGACAGTGGGGACAAAAATCTGCAAAAAGTAAATAAAACACACACACACACACACACACACACACACACACACACACACACACACACACACACACACACTTCCACTATAGCCATCCATGCACAGATACTCACCCTGTTACTGACCTACATTGGCTATCTGATTGCATCTATATTACAAGATTGAATGCTAAGGTGATTGAACACCTAAACATCTAACTTGTAATATTGAATCCAAAAACGTCGAATGGCGCAGGAAAACACATCGGTCAGCCACAGAAAAAAAAAAACTTTACACCCAAACTAAGTGGGGGGCTTCACCCCCCCAAACCCCCGATGTGTGCCCCCCACACCCCCCTAACTAAATATACCAGCTCCGAGATCGTTCTACACTAGACAAAATGGCAAAATCTTGTGAAAGGCCAAGGGAAATCTTTCCCTGTGTTAAATTGGCCATTTGCTGTTTTTTGCTTTCAAAATTACAAGTTCGATGTTTAGATGTTCGATCACCTAAGCATTCGATCTTGTAATATAGACCCATCTGATCAGAGTGAAGCAGCTCCAATTAACCTTGCACATATTCCCACCAGTGAAAAGCATGTGTGTCCTCTGCCAGAATACCACAAACACTTATGTTTTTGAATCCCTGCCCTACTCAGCACTTGTGTAGATTGAACATTTATGAATCATATACTAAATGAGTCCTCTACATGGGCAGCACACCAGTATAGTCATTTACAAAGACAGAAAGTAACAGATTCAAGCTGTGACTCACATACTCTGATTCACACTTTACATTATCTTAATAATCAGTTTTCTGTAACATCAATCTTTTCCTAAGGTCTAACGTTTTTTTGCGCCATTTCAACCCCATTCATAATTTGCTCCTGGTAGTGCTGCATCAGATCAGTAATCTTTACCTCTGCAGGAACTTATGCATCTTGTGGGAGTTTAGCATAAAGGTTAAGGTGCTTACCTTCCAGACACAAGGTGCAGGGTTTAATTCTCATGTGGGATAATTGGCTAGGCTTAAAATGTTTCCCAAGAGTAGTTAGCCTGGTACTAATCAATGAGCCTAT
Organism: Protopterus annectens; assembly: GCF_019279795.1. NCBI lineage: Eukaryota > Metazoa > Chordata > Ceratodontiformes > Protopteridae > Protopterus > Protopterus annectens. The sequence goes on along the minus strand of NC_056741.1, from coordinate 720,264,048 downwards.
AAATAGATCTGTAAAACAGCTTGAACCCATTAGCTTCTAGTTGTTCTGCATTTAATGCAGCTTTTGACTCCTACTCTGGATAAAAACACAGTGGCAATCTTGTGCAGATACATGCTGATGTAAACACAGCTCTGATATCTTACTCAGAGTATATGCTCATACTGATGACCTCACGCTAACTTGAAGGTTGTGACCCACTCTGCCCCCCTCTCATCATCACATTCATACATTCTGTTCTCCACCCAAAATCTCTCCTGCACTACACCCATCTTAAAGTCATACCATTATTTACCAGTGACAGCAACTGTTCAACTAAATGTTGCTTAATTCTCAACAGAATCTATCTATATAACCTTAACTATAAAACAGAGAAATATTTCCCTTTCACTTTCTTTTTCTCACCCGCTGTTTAATACACCAGCCATCTAATTCCACAACACAATTACCACATGATACTGTTTCAGGTGTGGGTTGCCTACCCCCCCCAACCTCGAACTACACTCAGACACATAGTAAACCTCTACTTCTTAACTTGTTTCATAACTACATCTAGGGTTGCCACCTTTTAAGTGAGCCAAAGTGGAACATAGGGGTGTGGCTAATATGACACTTGCTATACCCACTACCATGTCATCACCACAGCAGTGGCTAAAGAGATGCAGTTAAGGGTACCACTAAACATGCCTCCATCCCTCAAAAATAGAGATATATTTTAAATATTGCTCTTAGAAACATAGAAAGTTGCTTGAGTAACAAGGTTTCTGTTAACATACATTTACTGAAGGATATGAAGTCTGAAACTCAAGTGTATGTTATTATTTAGTGACTTCAGTCCTCAGATCTTCCCAATGACTTGCCAGAATAACACAAATTTTATGATGAATAGACCAAAAAATATGAGGCAAATAAAGATCTGGACATTCTGCGAAAATCTGGAGAGTTCAGAGGTATGGGCTGGCTTGATGGCTTGACGGCTGGTTTACTTGCTTGCTTGCTTGTTGGTCATGGTTATAAAAATAAAATGAAAAGATAAATCCCAATTTGCTATTAGCAGCTGTAGAAGCACTAATAAAAAATGCTCTACAGTCACAAATTTTGAGCATCAAGTTTTCTGGAGTTTCCTTACTTTTTGCAAAATAGTGAGCATTTATCTTTACTGTCTGATGGGTGGTAATGTCTCTTCCTGCTAAATAGTGAGATGTTTGATGTAGTGGTTGTAATGAGGGAGGAGGTTCAGAGTTGGAGAAAAATTGCATATTTTAGATCTGTTTTTGTGAATGATTTAGGGACTAAAACTGCTATTGATATTGTTTTGATTTCTTGTAGGGCTCTTCCTGGCTGAATCCCCACCCCCTACATGAGCTGCAGCCAATTGCTGCACGATTTACAACACCCGGACCTAACAGGGAACAGCTCTACCAGCAGGTCCAGATTTGTCATTATTGTTAACGTAACCGAATTGCTGTGGAAAAAACAAAAATATTGGCAGCTTTTCCATGGTGATTCGCGTTATTGAAAACGGGATATACAATCTCACTGCTTTACAGATTAGGCAGTGGGATAAAGTAGCTCAACCCGTTAGTGTCCCACTGATAACAGGATGGGTGGCAACCTTAACTACATCTTCTTCATAAGCCTAATCCACTACTACAACTTTCATTCCATCCTCTATCATCCTTCACTTCATTTCTCAAAAGCAATCAACCTAATTTTCCTCTTTCATCTGACTCTGCATAATCTACCTAATTAACTATTGTTTTACACTCTTTCCTCCCCACTTCTTTACCACTAAAAATGGTGGTTACTTCCACTAACACTTCTAGCTTACATTACATCTTATCTTAGTCCAATCCACAACAGTGTAACTCCCCTGAAACACAATATGCCAAAGAAATTATCCTTCTCATTTCCTTATTGCTGCCTCTCTCAATCTTTATTCCATCACCTGCAATCCTTTCTTCAGGTACAGATACATCTACAATATGCACATGTTATACCTAACTTAAAGGCCAAATACAAATTAAAATGGATCCTACCATAATACCACTTTAACTCCACTCTATCCCTGGGGGCATATCCACTTAAATCCTGCCCCCTCCCACTCAAACTCAACCCACTTGTACTTCAAAAACTACATTTGCTTCCATTTTTCATAAGTCTTCCAAAACAGGCACCAGTCTACTCCTACTAAACAAGAATTTGAGAAGCATGTGTAATGAGATATTAGACTTACACACCTGCATAGCTTCACACTCCCTTGATATACTTGTGGTCACTGAAATCTGGTTCAAACAGGTTACAAAATACCAGGAAATCCTTCTCCCAGGCTACAATATAATCAGAACTGACAGAAAATACAAAAAAAGGCAAGCAGATAGCAATTATTTATAGAAACATCCTATAACTTACTGCCTACACCAACTACCATCCTAAATAATCCATTGCAGAAACCTGTATTGCTATCCTTGAAATAAATAACCATGGCTAATGGTTGGCATAATGGTTAAGATGCTTACATCACAATCACAGGATACAAGGTTTGATTCTCACCTTTGAGGGGAAAAATGGCTTGGCTTAAAATGGTCCAAAAGTGGAGCTAGCCTTGTACTTAACTATGAATCTATGAAAAGAACATATGTACCATAGCACTATACATTCTACCTGGAAATAACACTGCTACTATTAAAAATATCCTGCATTGGAGCTTCCATAATATTACCTATGGAACTGTAATATTAGGAGACCTAAGTATCAATTGGCACTTTTCTTCTTTCAACAACCCCACTCTATCATTGAACCTGTTTAGCTTTATCTAGCTCATAACTGCACCAGCAAGAATAAACAAACAACAATAGACAGCCCACTCTCAACTGGATCCTGACTAATAGCCCAGACAGAAATACTGCTCATTGTCTACCAGACACCATCGGTGACCACCTGACAACATTTACAGTATGGCAAACCAACCATATAGTCAAAAACACCCACTTCTACCAAGTATGTAGCCTATCTGTATTCAGCAGAGACAACTTTATCTCCTTCCGGTACAAATACAATTGGAATACACTAAAAACCATACCCCTAGAAAATGTTGTATCTTATTTCAACTCTGCATTCCTAACCATACTAAGTGAACTAACTCCAATTAGAACAAAAAGAATAAAGTCAAACCCAGCAACTTGGCTAACAAAAGAGACCAAGCAAGTAATGCTGCAAAGAGATAAATCCTGAAAACTATATTCCAACAACAAACCTCAGAAAAACTGACAGAATAAGTACCTGTATAATCCCAAACAGTTCTGGTCAGTACCATTTCCTTCTATCAATAACACTTCAGACTCGGTCAGTCCTCTCTTTACTCAAAGATAGCCCTACTACATCTGTCTTACCCACTCCAGCCAGCGAGCCATTCTCCTTTTGTTTTCAACCAGTCTCTGTCTCGTCTATCCAGAAACACCTCCAAAAGCTAACAACTACAGACCCAGCAGCCGATAATCTTCCATCAGAATTTTTTAAATTTGCAGCTGCTCCCATTGCATATCCCATCTCAATACTGATAAACCGTTCTGTTACAGAAAACTATGTCCCCTCTGTCTGGAAGAAATCATTCATAATCCAACTTCAAAGATGGATTATGCATGATTTCCAGCACCCAGCATGGCTTCAGGCCATACCACAGCACTATTACCACCTTGCTCTCTTTCACTAATGCTATCCTTCATCATAAGAATAATGGCCTGCTCTCCTCTGCTATATTTCTGGGTCTATCCAAGGCTTTTGACATGGTCTCACACAAACTACTAATCTCTGTTCTCACTGACCTATCCTTTTTCTACTCAGCTACTGATTGATTTCATAGTTATCTAACTGGCCGCCAACAATCAGTTGTCTGGCATAATGACCTAACTCGACTTCCTGCAACACTCGGTGTTCCCCAAGGCTCCATCCTTGGTCCCCTACTATTCTCACTCTTCACCAATGATCTATTCACAGCCACAAAGCATGCTTCTCTTATACAGTATGCAGATGACTCCACCCTCATCTGCTCAGCCACAACTATACCTGAACTTCACAAGATCACACAGGAAGCCTTTTCATCTGTAGAAAACTGTCTATCTAATGCCCAGTTATTACTCATCCCGAGCAAGACTAAACTCTTTATCTTCCAACCCACTAAATCTAGTCCAATTATCCCCCACTTTAATATCCTAGCCAAAGACAATACCGTCATCTCCTCAACAGAACACACCAAGCTACTTAGTGTTGAGATTGATAACGATCTCAGATTTGACACTCACATTTCTCTTACCATAAAAAAGTTCACAAAAAACTAGGTGCATTGTACAGAAACAAACAATACCTCACCAAGACAGCCAGAATTTTTGCTGACAATTCCCACCTAATCTCCACTTTACTCTACATCTCTCCTATAACTACCTACCTTAGACAAACAGACCTAAACAAGCTCAAGACTTGCTACAATAAAATTGGTAAGTTTGCCACTGGTGCATCTTATTGCAGCTACCACTGTATCTCACTTAGAGAACTTGACTGGCTTGAACTTCCTCAACTTCTTCACCTGAATCAACTCTCTCTCTTGCCCATAAGTTAGTAAACAATTCTCTTAAAGTCCCATCCCTAATCCCTTCAAAACCTTCTCCAGCCCTAATGCTCCACTAGACTAGCAGCAAAAATATTCTTCTAGTGACCAAACCCAAGAACTCAGCGGGAGAAGCACTATTCTCCTGCATCATATCCAGATTATGGAATAATCTCCCCCCCTCTGTAACCACACTACCTTCATTCAGTCACTTCAAGACTGCACTAAAAACTCACTTAAATAGTCTCTGGTTATGCCCATGCACCAATCCTGACGAGTAACCCTCCTTTTACCTCCCCTTCCTCTCCCCTCCCCTAGCCACTCTGCCTCACACTATTTGATTATTGCATTCCTTCCTCTGCAGGCTCTGGCTCACCCTTTACCCTCCCCTTCCCTCCTCACTCAATTCACTCAGACCTGTTATAACATGCTTAACTACCTCACTTCATTTCAACTCCAAATACATATCCAACTGACTTGCACCTACCTTCCTCTCACTACCACATATACTACTCACTCAGTCTCCTCTCTTACTCCTCTAGCTTCCCCTTCCATCCCATTAGCCCTTCTAGCTAGTTCCACCTTCATGTGGAGCTTCTTCTTTATATCTGCTTGAGTTTAGTGCAATATTTGTATATAAGATTTAGATATATGAGTTTAGGACAGTATCCGTTTGAGCTTAGTACTATCTGTATATACATCCTACCTTTATTCCTAGCCTCTAGCTAGATATTGGTATATCTGTTCATCACTATGTTTCATATTGTATGTATAGCTAATGTTTGCTGCAGTATGTATTATTTGCTATTGTATGTACTCTGCTGCTCATTTATTGTTCTGTGCAGCTTTTCTCCCCGGGCCTCCACTGAAAAAAGACCTGTGCCCAGTTGGAATTTCCTGGTAAACAAATGTAAGTAAATAGTAAATAAATAAATAGGTACCTCTACAGATATCTCAAACTACCACTCCATTGCCATTCTAGCACTGATTCCTAAAATATCAGAAAAATGCATTCACTCCTGACTCTAGGATCACCTAACTAAGCAGAACATTCTATCTACTATCCAGCATGGCTTTAAACCCTATTGCAGCACCACCAGAGCTCTTCTTAGCTTTACTAATACCGTATACCTCAACAGAAATGCAGATATTTGTATTGCATATCAAACTGTCACTCTTGCCTAGGGAGCACTGTTGTAGAGGGTATGCACTGGGCATAGTATAGAGCTGCCACTTACTTATGAGTGATGTATGACTCCACCTACCAAGACAAGCACAATACATGTATCTTCAGTCACCAGCAGGGAAATAAGTGCACTCTGTGTGTCCTTGATATGCATCCCCACCCCTCTCCTTAGACATAGAGAGAGAGAGAGGTGAGTGGGCATGGCCCTATCACTCTTGTCCTTTCTGACAGTTCTAGCAGGCATCCGAGCAACTAATCAAACTTGATTCACATTGGCCATAGTCAAGGCTTTATCTGTCTATGCCAATGAAGCTGGTCAAAAAATGCCCTGAAATATTTTGCATCCTAGCTCTTGCTAAGCTCTTCTCTAAATAGGTGATGAGCCACTGAGATAAGGTCATCAGTTGATTTACACTTCTGTAGTGTATATTGAGTCATTACTTACCTGTATGATTCAGAACAGACTAGATGAGACAAATATTCACTGGGGTTATCTCTCTTATAATTTTTTCTCCAACATAGTGAATAGAATGTTTTTGGATCTATTCATAACATGTCAATTGTATTCTGGTGCAAGGATACTGAGCCTTTAGTAGGGTCACTTGGAGCCCTGGTAACATCATGGTTCATTACCCGTCAGTCCTGGACATCTCATTTGACTACCTCCATAATGTATCACAGCTAGTCAGCATAGTCTTGCAAATCTGTTGAAAGGCAAGTTGTTACCAAATTCCACTTGGTCCTCGGTTATATCAGAAATATTTTCGGAGTAACTGTGCACATGTCCTTACTTGGTTTTAATTTATTCATGGTATGAAACAGTTTATTCATGGTATGAGACAGCACAAGATAATCACTATTGATATCACGAGTATATACATCCTTTTTCACAATGAGACAGATATCCTTTAATAGGATTTTGTTGGAAAAGGATTAACCCATTTAGTGGCAATCCAGTCTCTCTTTGTTAATTTCATTTATTGTACATGACAATTTCTGGTAATCAGACAGTTACAAAGACAGGTAGTTAAACGGTACCATATGGAACCACCACTGAAAGTGCATTAAGCCCTGATCACTGATGGCCTTCAGATAGTTAAAACTGCCTTCCAGTTTATTGCTCATCTTATGTGCATTAAGAAGACGATGAGGCTTGTATGTTCGTTTAAGTAGTTTATTGCATACAAACACATCAGGATGGATGGCAGGAACAGTGAACTTACTGACTGACTACATACATGCATGTTCTCACTCTGGCTGCTCACTCAAAATGGCACTTGTGCTTGCACATGCTCAGTACTTATATGCACATGCCCACTGACTGGAATGCTTCTTAAAGGTGTATCACACACTCTGATCTACATCCTCCCTCTTTACTGAGCTACCTCATATAAACAATGACATTTGAATAGACATGCAATTATACATTAACTAATAAAGAAAACAACAGTCATGTCCAGATTGCTGTGTATCTGGAACTAGGTTTCGAGATGTGACCCGATCTTGTAACATAATAGTTAGGACTCAGTTTAGCAATAGGGACAGTCACTGGGGAATGTTCTGCTTGGGGACTCTCAGGGATTTTCTTAGGAACAGGGATTGCTGACGGAATGTCCTCTGGAGCAGGAACACTAGACAAGTCACTCTGAGAACTAGAGTCTTTGTCACAGGCAAGAAGATGTAACACTGGTTCGGACACTGGTAACAAATGCTTCCGAATTCATCTGAATTCCATTTCTTGTGATTTCACAATGTATGATCTTGGCTCTTGACACAAACTTTTCACAAATCCGATGCAATCAAAACCTTTTGATGTCTGCATCCTCACTATCTCCCCCTTTTTCAATGAACTGAGCGGTTTGCTGGTTTTATCATAGTAAAATTTCTGGGACAAATGCTTCTTCAACAGTTGGGCTTTTACTGTTTTGTTGTTTTTAGCACATGGAACCAATAAATTACTACTGATTGGTAATGTGGTTCTGGTTTGCCTTGACATAGGTCTCTGGGCAGGTGAACCAAGATGATTATCACGAGGAATGTTTCTGAGATTCAATAAGTTTAGAAAAACATAGGTATTGTCACATCTGGATTTCTCTAACAGCTGTTTTGCACTTTGAACTGCACATTCAGCAAGATGTTTGACTGAGGGTATTCAGGACTACTCATAATATGAACAAAGTACCACGCTTCTGCAACTTTCTTGAACTGCTGACTAGTAAACTGTGCACCATTGTCAGAAATAACTCTGTGTGGACTACCATGGACAGTAAAGTGTATTTTCAACTTAGTAATGACAGCACTGGAAGTTAAGTTGGGATGTAAGTTAATCTCAAACCAATTTGAATAAGAGTCTACTAACATCAAGTAATGTTGACCATTCCACTCAAAGATATCTGTGGTTACTGTCGACCAAGGTAGTTCAGGAATCTGGCATAACTGAAGTGGTTCTTTTTATTGACGTGGCTTTGTACTATCATAGACTGAACAAGATGAAAGTACTTTCTCAATATCTCTTTGACATAGAAGGCCAAAATACTAGTCCTCTCACCCTTCTTTTGGTAGAATCAGTTTCTGGGTGGCCACGATGCAAAATCTGAATGTACACTTGTTGCAAGGATTTTGAAACAATCGCTTTAGGACCTTCATGATGATACCATTGTCTGACAAAATCTCATCTCTGTAAGGAAAATACTGCTGCACTTCTACTGGTAAACAAGCTTGCTTGGAAGGCCATCCTCGACTAATAAACTGGTTGAGCTTCTGGAGAATTGGATCTGAAGCTATGTGAGTTCTGAGCTCATCAACACACGTGGAAAAAAAAATTCTCACTTCCATGACCTCAAAATCAAGTTGCTCATTGTTATGCTGTCCTTTGTTTTTTCTGGGTGATCTGAAAAAAGTGTCAGCAAGATAAAGAAGTTTGCCTTTTGTGTAAACAAGATTGAAATTGTACTTTAGCAATTTAAGCATTATGCACTGTAGCCTAACTGGAGCTGCATGCATAGGCTTTCTCAAAATAGTAACTAAAAGCTGGTGATCAGTTTCAATTTGGATAGGTCAACCATAAATTCAATCATGAAACTTCAAACATGCAAACACAATTGCTAAAAGCTCTTTCTCAATCTAGGCATATTGCATATCAGTCTGGGTAAGGGTTCTTGATGCATAGGTTACTGGTCTACCCGCTTGAAGAATGACTGTACCTAGACCAAATTTAGAAGCATCACAGGAAAGAGTAACTGGTTTGTGAACATCATAGTAGCTGAGAGTTGGTGGACTAGCAATTATCTGTTTCAGGACATCAAATACTCTTTGGTGCTGTTCTGACCATGACCAAATTACATCTTTGTATGTCAGCTCTCTTAGCAGTGCTGAAAGTTGGCTTAAATTTGGAATGAACTTGCCTAGATAGTTGATCATGCCAAGAAAACATTGTAGGGCTTGGACATTGTCTGGAGGTGGCATCTCAAGAATTGCTCTTTGCTTGGAAGGATCTGGTTGTAAGCCTGAACTGGTAAACAAGCGACCAATGTAAGTAACTTCTCATAGCCTGAATTTGCACATCTGAGGATTCATCTTAAGATCTTTCCAGAACTTTCTTGTGATTTCTGTCATGTTCAACTTCACCATTGCCTCCTACTAGAATATCATCTACTATAATCGAATATGGATAGCCCAAATAATTTGCTCCATCGCACACAGAAAGACTTCACCAGCACAATTTATTCCAAATGGCATCCTCAGAAATCTGTATCTTCCAAATGGCATACTGAATGCGGTTAACAATGAAGATTTTGGGTCAAGTAAAATTTCATACACTGTTAGAATCTCCTTGTGTTCTGACTAGAGTGCTTCTCAAACAATCTGGAAATATATCACTGATAAGTATATTTCTTGGCACTTTTCAGAGTTCTGCATTGTCTTAATTTTTGCCTGATGGAATTATTTTATATATTTGCTGACATTGTTGTTTTCTCATCTGTTCTGAAACTGGTTCCCCCCTACTCCTGTGGTGGTGTTAAAGTTTATAAAACTGGTCTAACAGCTTTTGTGTTATCTGATTGTTTCAAAACTTGCTGATTTAAAAATAGTCCCTATTTGTAAATTCCTGCATACACTGTTAGAATCCCCTTGTGTTCTGACTGGAGTGCTTCTCAAACAATCTGGAAATATATCACTTATAAGTATATTTCTTGGCACTTTTCAGAGTTCTGCATTGTCTTAATTTTTGCCTGACTGAATTATTTTATATATTTGTTGACACTGTTTGCTGTTTTCTCATCTGTTCTGAAACTGGTTTTCCCCTATTCCTGTGGTGGTGTTAAAGTTTATAAAACTGGTCTAACAAATTTTGTGTTATCTGATTGTTTCAAGGCTTGCTGATTTAAAAATAGTCCCTCTTTGTAAATTCCTGCATACACTGTTAGAATCTCCTTGTGTTCTGACTGGAGTGGTTCTCAAACAATCTGGAAATATATCACTGATAAGTATATTTCTTGGCACTTTTCAGAGTTCTGCATTGTCTTAATTTTTGCCTGACTGAATTATTTTATATATTTGCTGACATTGTTTGCTGTTCTCTCATCTGTTCTGAAACTGATTCCCTCCTACTCCTGTAGTGATGTTAAAGTTTATAAAACTGGTCTAACTGATCATTTTAAGTGTTTTTCAACTGTTGAACTGTTGGGGGCTACACACTCAAGTGTGATAGCTATTTGTCTGCTTTAAAAGTGTTTGTTTTATTGTATCTGTTTTAATTATTGAAAAAAAAAATCCTATCTCTCTACTCGTTTCCCACCTTTCTATAATCAGTAGAGTCCGGTTCTCAGATTTTGCTGAATTCTGGGCTGTTTTGTAGTTTCTGTGCTGCCCAGACCTTACTAAGATAGAAGGAAGCTTCGCTGTTCATCAGTGAGAGTGGTGAGCTTTGAGCAGCCTATCTGTCACTGGAGGAGTGGTTTCAGCTCAGAATCTGTAGTTTTATTGGCCATTTTGGGGTATTTCTATCCCTTTCATCTTTCTGTTTGAAATCCCATGTTTGTGTGGTTTTTGTGCTTGTATTACCTCAGCAAGATCCTGTCTGGGTGTCCTGCAGAGTTCTACAGCAGCAGAGAGAGAGAAAAGGGAGACTTTGAGTGGATTAAGTACCTCTGTTTTTCTTTTTATTGCTTATTTTTGCTAGCCACAGTATTCCAAGTGGTTTTTATTAACTTTGCAACTTATTTGAACTGTTTTTTGAATTCCAATACTGTTTGCACTTTAACTGATCATTTTTAAGTGTTTTTCAACTGTTGAACTGTTGAGGGCTACACACCCACGTGCGATAGCCATTTTTCTGCTTTAAAAGTGTTTAAGTGTTTGTTTTACTGTATCTGTTTTAACTTTGAAAAAAAAATCCTATCTCTCTACTCGTTCCCCACCTTTCTATAACCAGTAGAGTCTGGTTTTCAGATTTTGCTGAATTCTGGCTGTTTTGTAGTTTCTGTGTTGCCCAGACCTTACTAAGATAGAAGGAAGCTTCTCTGTTCATCATTGAGAGTGGTGAGCTTTGAGCAGCCAATCTGTTGCTAGAGGAGTGGTTTCAGCTCAGAAAATGTAGTTCTTTTGGCCATTTTGGACTCTTTCTATCCCTTTCATCTTTCTGTTTAAAAACCCATGTTTGCGCTGTTTTTGTGCTTGTATTACCTCAGCAAGATCCTGCCTGGGTGTCCTGCAGAGTTCTACAGTAGCATAGAGAGAAAAGGGAGACTTTGAGTGGATTAAGTATCTCTGTTTTGCTTTGTATTGCTTATTTTCACTAGCCACACTAGTCCAAGTGTTTTTTATTAACTTTGCAACTTATTTGAACTGTTTTTTGAATTCTGATACTGTTTGTACTTAGATTGTTTTTAAGTGTTTCTCAACTGTTGAACTGTTGGGGGCTACACACTCCAAAACAAACAAAAAAATCCTATCTCTCTAATAATTTCCCACCTTTCTATAACCAGTAGAGTCCGGTTTTCAGATTTTGCTGAATTCTGGGCTGTTTTGTAGTTTCTGTGTTGTTCAGACCTTACTAAGATAAAAGAAAACTTCTCTGTTCATCAGTTAGAGTGGTGAGCTTTGAGCAGCCTATCTGTCACTGGAGGAGTGGTTTCAGCTCAGAATCTGTAGTTTTATTGGCCATTTTGGGCTAGTTCTATCCCTTTCATCTTTCTGTTTAAAAACCCATGTTTACACAGTTTGTGCACTTGTATTACTTCAGCAAGATCCTGCCTGGGTGTCCTGCAGAGTTCTACAGCAGCAGAGAGAGAAAAGGGAGACTTTGAGTGGATTAAATAACTCTGTTTTTGCTTTTTATTGCTTATTTTCACTAGCCGCACTATTCAGAGTGATTTTTATTAACTTTACAACTTATTTGAACTGTTTTTTGAAGTCTGATAGTTTGCACTTTAACTGATCATTTTTAAGTGTTTTTCAACTGTTGAACTGTTGAGGGCTACAGAATCAAGTTCAGTAGCCATTTTTCTGCTTTAAAAGTGTTTGTTTTACTGTATCTGTTTTAATTTTTGAAAAAACAAACAACCCCACCAAAAAAAAAATCACCTCTCTCTACTCGTTCCCCACCTTTCTATAACCAGTAGAGTCCAGTTCTCAGATTTTGCTGAATTCTGGGCTGTTTTGTAGTTTCTGTGTTGTCCATACCTTACTAAGATAGGAGGAAGCTTTTCTATTCATCAGTGAGAGTGGTGAAGTTTGAGCAGCCTATCTGTCACTGAAGGAGTGGTTTCAGCTCAGAAACTGTAGTTTTACTGGCCATTTTGGGCTATTTCTATCCCTTGTATCTTTCTGTTTAAAAACCCATGTTTGCTCGGTTTTGCATATCTCACAGTGCCATTTAACTAGGGATAAACTATTCCCGGTGCCAGAAAGTCTGCTCTTCTAATTTTCCCTTAAAACTAGCCAGTTTTCTAGTTTTAGCACTGAAAACTGTTTCCTTGTGCTCAGCACTTGTTCAAAACTCATTTTAAGCACTAAATAATATACAAATTACTGCAGCAATCAACCTTCCTCACTTCCTCCTAACAGCTTTTAGTACTTAAATTAATAAGCACCTATCCAGGCATGTCTAAGGGTCAGCTCACAGTATTTTCCCCTGTCCACTGGATAAATCTGGGCATCTTGGGGCAATGTAGCAATTGCCTCATGTACACTGACAACCCTTTCCTCCTACCACCCAACACTACAACCTGTGAGAGATGCACTTATACAACCAAACTGGAAGCCAAGCTCTCTCCAGCTAAGACTGTACTAGACAGTCAAGAGGAGAAGGTAAACACCTGCACCACACCACACTCAACACATAGTCCATCAAAACCTACACCACCTAAACCCGCACAGAGTAACAGAAAACACACACCTACATTCACAGAGGCTCTCAATAAAAATCTGCCCAAACAACAGAGACCTCCAAAGCTGAAACACAAGCAACCAACCACCCCCAAAACTACCCAAATGACACATACTCAAACTTAGCCCATAAGACAAAACATTGTACCCAACACACTAGTCACAGGTGAAATGCAAGCAACCAACCACCCCAAATGACACATAGCCCACAAAATCAGTGTGCCACTCAACCTCAGCCCATAAGACAAAACAATGTACCCAACATTATAGTCACAGGTGACTCCATAGTCAGGCACACTGATATCCCACTCACCAGGCTAAACAAGGAGAAAGTTACTGTCAGCTGCCTGTCGGGTGCCAGGATCCGCCACATAACTCAAGCACTCAGGTCACTCCACAACAAGTACAAATATGACACTGTCATTGTCCATGTTGGTGTGAATGACCTGAGACGTACCTTGAAAAGAGATATGGAGGAGCTCTTGATCACGACCACAAACTAATCACCCTAGACATCCACATCCCGCCTCCACCCCCCATTAGGGAAACCACCATAAAAAATTTCTCCAAAGCCAACTTCACGCTTCTTGAGACAGAAGTGGCAAACTTCACGACACCCATGCAGGCGGACAATAGAGGTACAGACTGCTGAATCCTACACAAATGCACTTTATAAGCACTTACATGAGTGCATGAATCGTGCTATCCCTAACAAAAGCAAGATGATATCCTCCAAAAAAAGGAAGCCAATCTGGTGGTCCCCTGCCATAAACAAACTCTACAACAGAAGAAAGAAACTGTTGCAAAAAAGAGTAAAATCCCATGATTGGAGGAACTGCCTGGTCAGCCTCAGTAAGAAGCTGAGATACCTCATAAAATCCTCCAAAGCTAGTTACGAAAACAAAATTGCCACTGATTCTAAAGACAACCACAAAGCATTCTATAGCTATGTCAAGAATCACAATGGCAACACACAGATCTGCTCTGAGTTACAGCACAATGGTACTAAATATACATTACCAACTGATATTGGCAACATCCTGGCAGATAAGCTCAGTGCTAACTTTACCCCCCTTTCACCCCCTAAAGGGCCCATCTCTATACAGGAAGAATGCAAAGTTCCTGTAATCACGGCTGCACAGGTAAAAACCACACTCTCCAAAGCCAAGAACACAGCATCCATGGGACCTGACAACATCCCAGGCTGCATCCTACATGAACTCCAGAATGAACTGGCACCCCACCTAAGCACCATGTTCAATCATAGCCACACCTCAGGCTTTGTGCCCACTGAATGGCGCACATCATCGGTTATCCCACTCCACAAAGGGGGAGCCACCATGGACCCTGGGAACTAATGCCCCATTAGCCTAACGAGCCTGGTCTGCAAGGCCATGGAACGTATCATCATGGATCTTATAAACAAAGACATTGGTAATCTCCAAACTCTGGACCCCACCCAGTTCCAGTTTGTAAAAGGCAGATCATGTCTCCTAAACCTGATAGACTTCTTTGAAGCAGTCACCAAAGTCGTAGACGAGGATAAGGTGGTTCACACAGCCTATCTAGATCTCGCCAAGGCTTTTGACACCACCCCCAACTCTGGAGTTATAGATAAACTCACTAAACTAGGTATAAATCCCTATGTCACAAGATGAGTTGCCAACTGGCTCACTGACAGAACCCACACTGTGAAAGTAGCAGACTCCAAATCCGACTTCAGACCAGTGACAAGTGGAGTACCTCAGGGTTCAGTCCTGTGTCCTCTCCTATTTGGTATCTACTTTTCTGAAGAACAGGCTAACACAGAAGGTCTTTGGCTAATGAAGTTCACAGATGACTGCAAACTAGGAGCCATAATCAAAACTCCTAACGATGTGGACATCCTACAAAAGGGCCTCATAGAGACAGATGCCTGGTGTCAAAGCCATGGCCTCAAGCTCAATGCCAAAAAGTGCATTGTCATCATCTTTGGTAAAAACTCTGTATCCATGAGCTGCCACATAGGTGGTAGTCTATTTAACACCGTAAGTGTGATAAGAGACCTTGGGAGACAGGTGGACAGTAGTCTCTCCTTTGATAATCACATTGCCACACTAGTCAGGAAATCCTTCTACGTGGCACACCTCATCACAAAAGGTTTCTCATCCAGGAAAAAAGAGGTCATTGTTCCCCTCTACTCGTCACTCATTAGACCCATTATGGAATACAATGCCCCTTTTGGTATGTACCTCAAAAGACATCTACAACAACTGGAAAGGCCACAGAAATATCTCACAAAGAGGATTACCAGCCTCAAACAGATGCCCTACACAGACTGTCTCAAAAAACTCCAGCTTTACTCCGTTGCATCTCGCCTACTCAGAGGCAGTCTCTGCCTAACATACAAAGCTATGTCAAACCCAGAGCTGTTGGACATGCTTCACTTAAAGAAATCCCAATCCCTCTGAGCTGCATGCTCTAGGGACCTAAACCTTGTCACCACAATAAATAGAACATGCTGGAGGGATAGATTCCTATTCCAGAGACTTCCCATACTCTGGAACAAACTACCTATCTGTATCAAAAAAGCTCCTCATTAGCACTCTTCAAGAAAAATCTTGATGATTGGATAGGAAATAGGAAATTCACCCCGGGGATCACCTCTGTGGCTCTGCTCGACAGGGACATAGGAAAATAATTTTCTTGGGTGATGAAAGCCAAGTTACCTTTTTGGCTAGGCTTATATATGCCCTATGACCAATAGCCTAGTACCTACCTATGAACCTATGTAGCCCAGGCAGGTATGACCCTAGCCCTGAGGAGCATCCTGCCATCACCCAGAATGATACCACAATACAAGGGCAAAATGATTGACTTCAACAATTGGCTAAGCCTCTGGTGTCATTCTAAGGGGATCCTGTGTCTGTCTGCCTGGGAACGACATGATTGACAGACCACGTTGCTTTGTCAGAGATGACCTCCACCTTTCGCCCCTGGGATTTTGGATACTGGCTAAGGCTCTTGCCACCCCTATAGTGCAATTTTTAGGCAAGGTTCAAACAACAAACTCACCACCATAGCAGGTATAAGCAAGCAAAATCTGAGGGTAATGCTACTCAATGTTAGAAGTCTAATCCTCAAAATGCACTCACTCATGGCACTCCTTAAAATGGAGAACATTGACATCTGTGCAGTGACGGAGAACTAGTTCAAGGCACCAGAGAGTACCCCTGCATTTCCAGGCTATAACTCATAACACACCTTTCAGACACCTAACCTGGACTGAAATACTAAAGGAGGAGGCGTGTCCATATTCATTAAGGATATCCACATCTCCAGGCTAGTTGCTCAACATAATGCATCCAAAATTATCCAAGTGCAACTAACACTGGGCAATACTGCAATCCAGGTTGTAGCTTGTTACAGATTCCACACCATGCCCCAGGATGCCCACTTCCCGTTTCTTGATATACTGGGTAATATTAAGGTACAGCCCAATGCCCTAATAATGGGCGATTTCAACTACCTCACCATCAAATTGGAAAACTACTCATGTACTAACTCATTTGCTCAACGCTTTCTGGAATTCATAAATTCCAATGCCCTGGATCAGCTTGTCCATACCCCGACCAGGGGCATCAATATCTCGGACCTGGTCATTACCAATATGGGTAACCAATGTTCCATGCCAGAGGTCAACTCCTCGCTGGTCAGATCCGACCACAAGCTAATCACCCTAGATATCAATATCCCACCCCCCACCCCTCATTAAGGAAACCACCATAAAAAACTTCTCCAAAGCCAACTTCATGCTGCTTAAGAAAGAAGTGGCAAGCTTCACGACACCCATACAGATGGAAAATAGAGGTACTACTGTTAAATCCTATACAAAAGCACAGTATAAGCACATACATGAGTGCATGGATCATGCCATCCCCAACAGAACCAAGACGCTAACCTCCAAAAAAAGGAAGCCAATCTGGTGGTTCTCTGCCATAAACAAACTCTACAACAGAAGGAAGAAGCTGTTGCAAAAAAAGAGTAAAATCCCCTGATTGCAGGAACTCCCTGGTCAGCCTCAGTAAGAAGATGAGATCCATCATAAAATCCTCCAAAGCTAGTTATGAAAATAAAATCGTCATTGATTCTAAGGACAACCACAAAGCACTCTACAGCTATGTCAAGAATCTCAATGGCGGCACTCAGATCTGCTCTGAGCTATAGCACAATGGCACTAGATATACAGAACCAACTGATATTGCCAACATCCTGGCAGATAGGTTCAGTGAAACTTCACCCCACCTCACCCCCAAAAGGCCCATCACTATACTGGAAGAATGCAAAGCCCCTATAATCATGGCTGCACAAGTAAAGATCGCACTCTCCAAAGCCAACAACACAGCATCCATGGCATCTGACAACATCCCAGGCTGCATTCTGCATGAACTACAGAATGAACTGGCACCCCACCTAAGTACCATGTTCATTCATAGCCTCACTTTAGGCTTTGTGCTACTGAATGGCACACAGTGAGGGCTATCCCACTCCACAAAGGGGGCACCACCATGGACTCAGGGAACTACCCCCCCATTAGCCTGATGAGCCTGGTCTGCAAGGCCATGGAATGTATCATCTTGGAGCTTATAAACAAAGACATAGGTAACCTCCAAACTCTGGACCCCACTCAGTTTGGGTTTGTAAAAGGTAGGTCATATCTCCTAACCCTGACTGACTTCTTTGAAGCAGTCACCAGAGCTGTGGACAAGGGTAAGGTGGTGCACACAGTCTATCTTGACCTCACTAAGGCTTTTAACACCGTCCCCTACTCTGGAATTATAGATAAACTCCCTAGACTGGGCATAAATCCCTATCTCACAAGATGGGTGGCCAGCTGGCTCACTGACAGAACCCACACAGTGAAAGTAGCCAATCCAAATCCAACTTCAGACCAGTGACAAGTGGACTACCACAGCGCTCAGTCCTGGGTCCTCTCCTGTTTGGCATCTACTTCACAGAAGTCCAGGCTAATACAACAGGTCTTTGGCTAATGAAGTTCGCAGATGACTGCAGACTAGGTGCCATAATAGAATTGCCTAATGATGTGAACATTCTACAAAGGGGCCTCACTGAGACTGATGCTTGGTGTCAAAGCCATGGCCTCAAGCTCTATGCTAAGAAGTGCATTGTCATCCCCTTAGGGAAAAATACTGTACCCATGAACTACCACATAGGTGATAGCCTACTAAACACAGAAAGTGTGATAAGAAACCTTGGGGCACACGTGGACAGTAGCCTCTCCTTTGATAATCACATCACCACAGTAGTCAGGAAATTCTTCTATGTGGCACACCTCATCACAAAGGGGTTCACCTCCAGAAAAAAAGAGGTCATTGTTCCTCTCTACTCATCCCTCATCAGACCCATTATAGAGTACAATGCCCCATTTGGCATGTACTTCGCAAGACATCTACAACAACTAGAAAGGCCACAGAAATACTTTAATAAGAGGATTACTAGCCTCAAACAGATGCCATATGCAGACTGTCTCAAAAAACTCCAGCTCTACTCCATCGCTTATCACCTACTCAGAGGCGACCTCTGCCTAGCATACAAAGCTATGTCAAACCCAGATCTGTTGGACATGCTACACTTAAAGAAACCCCAATCCGTCTGAGCTGCACGCTCCAGGGATCTAAACCTTGCCAACACAATAAACAGAACATGCTGGAGGGATAGATTCCTGTCCTAGAGACTTATGCTCTGGAACAGACCACCCATTCATGTCAAGCAAAGCTCCTCATTATCCCTCTTTAAGAAAAATCTCGACAATTGGATGGGAAATAGGAAATTCAGCCCAGGGATCACTTCTGTGGCTCTGCCAGTCAGGGGTGCAGGAAAATAACTTTCTTGGGTGGCGAAAGCCAGGGAACTTTTTGGCTAGGCTTATATGGGCCCCAGGGCTGATAGCCTAGTACCTACCTATGAACCTAAAATAAACTCTTTGCATCTAAGACAGAAAAAGCAGTGGCTTTTGGCATGAGGGCAGCAACCTATTCGACTGTCCACATTGGATGATGAGGCCTTTTCAATGCTTTGTTCAGATCTCTTGAATCAATACATATTTTGATATCATCTAAGCTTTTCTTATGAGTCACTACCATGGAGGATACCCATTCAGTAGGTTCTTCTACTAGGCAAATTACTCCTAGCTGCACCATTTTGTCTAGCTCGGCTTTGACTCTGTTCTGCATAGCTACTGGAACTTTCCATGCTGGTCTAACAACTGGGCTGATCTCTGGGTCTAACTTAATACAGTACACAACTGATAGTTTGCCTAGCTTGTCTGCAAAAATATCAGCATACTCAGAAAAAATGGTATGGGCAAAATTTGAGCTGTTGTCATTCAGGCTTACATGGTGGACTTCTTTATTAAATGGAAGCAGTCTCATTTTCAAACTGCCTCTGAGGCTAATAATGACTGCACATGTCTCTTGTCTATGTAAAACTGCAAGTCATAACTGTTCGCATCAGAGTAACATGAAAGCACTACTGTGCCTTCAGTCTGAATCTCTTCACCACCATAAGCAACAAGCTCTGCACACTTTGTCAAATCAAGTTGTTCTATAGCTTTTACAAGCAAACGTTTCTGCTGACATAACATTGCACTTTGAGTCATTATCTACTATGAGCTCTATGGGATTCCCATTAATCCAAACAGTACAAAAGATTTTGTTCTTTGCCCACAAATCTACTGCATCGGATGTTTCACCAAGCACAGACACACCATTAACATAAAAAGTAGGGTCACAGCTTTCTAATTGATCAACTTGCCTCTTGGAATGCACTCTTTTAATAAAAGAATGTGCCTAATTTGATTTACAAAATCATTTGAAATTATTCCACTTATTGGAAGAATGACACTGCTGACCAAAAGCTAAGCACTCTTCTCATTTGGGTTCATGATTACCACCACAATAACGATAATTGACTATGAGGTTTGCTATGGGTTTTGCTGAGTCACCCCTGTGCTTTGCTGCATGCACCTTAGGCCTTACTGAAGTAGGTCTGGGTTTTACTGAAGTGGCCTCACCCTTAGGCGTGTATCTCTTAACCTCATGCTGCATGCTATCTACATGAGCTGCAGAAAGTACTGGAAGGCTTGCTTTCTCATTTGCAAGCATACTTGTGTGCCTTTCTGTAAGCTTGTATATCTGACAAATCTCAATGGCCTTATTTAACATCAAATCACTTTCTCAAAGCAAAATCTTTCTGATCATGTCATTGTTAATACCACACACAAGCCTGTCCTTTATCAGCTCATCTCTCAAATCCCCAAATCTTAGCCTTATTACTCAAGATATTTATCTATGCTGCAAGAGTTTCACCAGGTTTTTGATCCCTTGTGTAAAATAAATGCCTTTCCATTGTAATATTCATTTGGGAGTTACACATTTCTCTAAATTTATGTTTTAAGCACTTAGGGTCTTCCCGCATTTCAGCCGGTACCACAATATGGCAGTTTTTCTCCTCCCCTGCAAACACAATAGGTGCATACACAAATGAGTCCTTAGTCCCACTAGGGGCTCCAGTATCCTAGACCTGGTCATTACTAACATAGCAAATTGATGCTCCACACCTATAGCCACCCCCTCGTTGGTCACGTCTGACCATAACCTAATCATCTTTGACATCCACACCCCAGTAAGGAAACCTCCATAAAAAAATTCTCCAAAGCCAACTTCATGCTACTCAAGTCAGAAGTGACAAACTTCATGACACCCATGCAGATGGGAAGTGAAAGTTTGACTGCTGAATCTTACACTAAGGCACTGTATGAGCACATCCACTCCTGCATGAATCGTGCCATCCCCAATAGAACCAAGACACTCTCCTCCAAAAAAAAGGAAGCCAATCTGGTAGTCCCTAGCCATAAACAAACTTTACAACAAAAGGAAGAAACTGTTGCAGAAAAGAGGAAAATCCCAGGATGCAAAAAACTCCCTTACCAGCCTCAGTAAGAAGCTGAGATCACTCATAAAATCCTCTAAAGCTAGCTATGAAAATAAAATTGCCAAAGATTCCAAAGACAACCACAAAGCATTCCATAGCTATGTCAAGAATATAAATGGCAATGCTCAGACCTTCTCTGAGCTACAACAGAATGGCATTAAATATACTGATCCCAAGGATATTGCCAATATCCTGGCAGATCGATTCAGTGCAAACTTCACCCCCTCTCACCCCCTAAAGGGCCCATCTCAATACCGAAAGACTGCCAAATTCCAGTAATAACGGCCACACAGGTAAAAAAATGCACTCTCCAAAGCTAAGAATACATCACCCATGGGACTAGATGACATTCCAGGCTGTGTACTACAAGAACTACAAAATGAACTGGCACCTCACCTAAGTGTCATGTTTAATCATAGCCTCACCTCAGGCTTTGTGCCCACTGAGTGGTGCACAGCTACAAGTTATCCCACTCCACAAGGGGGAATCTGCCTTGGATCCCAGGAACTACCATCCCATCAGTCTGACAAGCCTGATCTGCAAGGCCATGGAATGTATTATCATGGAACTTATAAATAAAGACAATGGCAACCTTCAAACACTGGACCCCACTCAGTTTGGGCTCATGAAGGGCAGATCTTGTCTCCTGAACCTGATTGACTTCTTTGAATCAGTCTCCAGAGCCGTGGACAAGGGTAAGGTGGTCCACACAGCCTATCTGGACCTCTTCATGGCCTTTGACATCATTCTCCACTCTGGAATCATAGATAAACTTACTAAGCTGGGCATTAATCCCTATGTCACTCAATGGGTTGCCAACTGGCTTACTGACAGAACCCACACTGTAAAAGTAGTTGACTCCAGATCCCACTCCAGACAAGTGGAGTACCTCAGAGTTCAGTCCTGGGACCACTCTTGTTTGGCATCTACTTCTCTGAATTACATGCCAACACTAAGGGACTCTGGCTAACAAAGTTTGCAGATGACTGCAAACTGGGAGCCATTACTGAATCCCCAAATGATGTGGATATTCTACAAAAGGGCCTTACAGAAACAGATGCTTGGTGCCAGAGCCATGGGCTCTAGCTCAGTGCCAAGAAATGTATAGTTATCCCCATTGGGAAAAAACATGTACCCGTGAATTACCACATAGGTGGCAGTACACTAAACCCTGAAAGTGTGATGAGACTTAGAGATACAGGTGGGCAGTGGTCTCACCTTCGATAACCACATTGCCAGAACAGTTAGGAAATCCTTCTATATGGCACACCTCATCACTAAGGGCTTTTCATCCAGAAAAAAGGAGGTCATTGTCCCATTGTACTCATCCCTCATTAGACCCATTATAGAATACAATGCCCTGTTTGGTATGTACCTCTCAAGACATCTGCAACAACTGGAAAGGCCACAGAAATACCTCACTAAAAGAATCACAGGCGTAAAGCAGATGCTCTATACTGACCATCTAAAAAAACTCCACCTATACTCTGTCTCATATCGTCTACTCAGAGGCAATCTCTGTTTAGCATACAAGGCCATGTCAAACCCAGAGCTGTTGAACATGCTACACTTAAAGAAATCCCAGTCACTCAGAGACACACGCTCCAGGGATCTAAACCTTGTCATCACAATGAACAAAACATGTTGGAGGGATAGGATCCTGACCCAGAGACTCCCCAGACTCTGGAATAGACTTCCCATACATGCCAAGCAGAGTGCCTCTTTGGCCCTCTTCAGAAGGAACCTTGATGATTGGATGGGAGATAGGAAATTCACCCCAGGGATCATTTCTATCACCCTGCTAGACAGGGGTTCAGAGAAGTAAATACTGTGGGAAGAAATAGCCGGGGAATTGTTATGGCTAGGCTTGTATAGGCTCTAGGGCCGATAGTCTAGTACCAGCATATGAACCTATGAACCTATGAAAGCTCTCTTTCAATGGCCTCTAAACCAGCTAAATTAAGCAGAATGAATGCTTTTGTATATGTGTCTTTGTCCAGAAAAGCAGTCTGTATAAAAATATTGTATTCCTTCTCAAACACTCTCCAATTTTTTGCAATATTGTTATCAAATACAAGCAGTGCAGGTCTGCAAAGATCTTCTGCCATGCCCACAGATTACAGTAAAACACAATACAGTCTTGGCCCTTGTAATTATGAACATGCACACACATATCAGGTACTTGTAATAATATTCAAATGTACAATAAGCTCTTTGAAAGACTCTACTCTGTGAAATAGTCTTTGAAATAACTGTACTTTGCGAAATAACTGCACTGTAATACTGCACACACTTGCAAACACTTTGCACACTTTGGATATTTCAAATGGCTTTAGTTAATGTGAAAAAATATTGCATAGCAAAAAATATGGTTGTTTTCCCTTTTTCGTACATTTTATGTGATTCAGTTACTGTTTTAAATGTTTTCATAATTATTTTGAATATTTTTATCAATATGTCACAGTTTCTGAAATTTTGTTTAATAAGGAATTTGTTCTGAGCATTCTGAGTGCTTCATTTTATATTTGTAGTGAAATAAATCATTTAAGTGAGTTTTAGTACCTGGAATTTGTTTCTGACCTGTTTTGTGAGTCATTTGTGCAGTAGGGATGATCCACTCCTATACATTCCTCCACTTCTACATGGTTGTCTCATGGCTATGACTGTGGATCCCATTCTGACACCATGTCGCTCATCCTATGTGCGTTAAGAAAATGATGAGGCTTGGGTGTTCGTTTAAGTAGTTTACTGCATGCAAACACATCAGGATGGATGGCAGGAACAATGAACTTAAACAAACTATCTGACTAACTTACTGACTACTTACATGCATGCTCTCACTCTGGCTGCTGTCTCAAAATAGCATTCTTGCTTACACATGCTCAGTACTTATATGCATGCACCCACTGACTGGAATGCTTCTTAAAGGTATATCACACACTCTGATCCTCAGAGTTGTCAAAAGATCCTGATTCTCCAGAATCCCTGCTGTCTCTGTGGCTGAATTTCACTTTGGGCTTGTTCCTAGCCCATCACTTGGTTAAGAAACAATGTTTTCAACTAGATCATAACACTCTTTCCCATACATTAAAAGCAGCTAATAGTTTTCATAATTTTCCAGCCCAGCTATTACTTATGTACTAGGATTCTGCATTTGGTACATGGAGATCTCCTGCTGTGTGCCTTGCTGAATCCATGCAGTTCTCAGTAGTATTTTGTTTGTATATAATCTTCATTGGCTTACTGAGTTCTGATCCATTATGATGTAGGGGTGAACAAACACTGGGAAGGGTAATGCTTTACTTTTCTCAGTTCTGATCATTCTACTTCTTAGCTTAGTCATTGAGTTGACAAAAAGCCTTTCATAGTGACAAGAATGTTAAACCTTCAACAGGGGAAGTATTAACTCTCACCATGTCTAGACACCCCTTCTTAAAAATGATGGTCATGTTGGACGAGAATGCGAGTGTAGGTAGCTCACACCCAGCTCAGAGTATGAACATTTCAATCTCCATTCAGTCCATCCAGTTAATATTCACCTGTTTTTAAAGTACTCAGGACTGGTGACATTAACCTTAGCCCAGGCCTATTTTCCCAAGCTCCATTCCTCCTAAGTTCAGTAAATGTAAACGCCTCAATATATCCTCTTTAAACATTTGCCACTTTGGTGGCATAGAGGGATAAAGCTATAACTACTGCCCAGATGACCTGGGGTTTGATTATCAGGTTGGGTACCATCCCTAGGGAGAGGGCAGTCCAGTGGTTGCCTCTGGCGATGAGCTCTGGTGGAGGCTAGGGACATCACTATCAGGGGCATGTCCAAAAAGGGGCAGTATGGTGGGACATAGTTGAACCACTGTAGAACCCAAACCTTACCACATTAACTGCAAAAGAGGAGGGGTAATGGGTTAGGACAAGAAAGAAAAAAATCCTGGAGGATGTAGATGGTCAGATCCCCAGGACACCCTTAGGTTTTGCTCTGGCCCCAGTTCTATCAGATGAAGTCAGGGGATATAAGGTGGGTGGTAGACCTGGCAATGGATGTAGGGCATTGGATGGGAACCATAAGATGATGTAAATGGAGACAAAGTGCCCCCCCAAAGCATCCTCTTTAAACATTATTGCTGTAAATAATAAATGATCCCTAATAGAAACATGGTTGTTGTATGAAAATTCTGACACTACTGCAGTCATGGAATCCTGGCTGAAAGATGAAATATGCTTATCCTACCCTATCAGAGTCAGGTACAAATTACTTTCAAATAACAAGTGTGAGCTGGTTTAAGAATTGGTGGTAGTACACTGCTCTTAGGGAGAGACAGGATTAACATCAACTATTAGGAAATAATTCTTTACTGAATGAAAATGATCCAAACTGGTTTGAGGTACAAATTGTTACTGGTGATCAAATTAAGCTGTATATTGGGGTGCTATGTATTCCCATATTTTTATTAACTAAACTATTTTAGACATTACTGCAGGAGGTTGTTCAGGACCTTACAAAGAATAATTTCATTATGCTTGGAGACTGGAACTAGCTAGGGCAAAATCAAAAACAATTTAACTAGATTCTGGATATATTTAACCTTACTCAAACTGTTAAAGATGATGCCAACCATAATTCCACTGTGGGTGGTGATAAATATCTAGATTTGATTGTGACAATAGGAGGTACTGCCAGCCATGTCAGGGGAAGTAGGGCAGTGGATGTATGACTTGTGCTTGTATAGCTATCTGGAATTTTGTAAATAATTATGTCATTTGTATATCAAACTGATTTGTATAGATGCTTGTGCTGAAAACATATTTGTGAGTTTTGTTTGTGTTAAAATTTATCAATAGTGCACCTTGGTGGAATGAAAAGAAATGTACATGTATTACTGTAACTGAATTACATGTATATTTTTTAATAGAGGATACTGAGACATCAGAGGTTAACCAACTAGCTTACTTTAAGAAAAATAAGGGAAATGTAAATGAGCTGTTTAACCATTGAAATTTCAACCCACATGCTGAATAGGATAAAAGATGGTGGGTTTGGAAAAAGCCTTTGTTTATTAGCTCATTAAAAAGAGGGGAAGCCCCAGGTACTGCCATAAACATTTAGATGTGTGTTGTAGCCATCCTTGGTAAATTTCCTGTCTCAACTTCAGAGGGAGATACTGTGAGAACCTAGAGTTAGGTGACCAGATGAGGTCATTCTGCAAGCCATCTTGGGTATTATATTTTACAAGGAATAATCTGTGAGTATTGAGTATTCTGTTTTGGGGAACCTGACTAGAAAGATTGCTCACATATTTTATTGTGCCTTGCTCTATCAAGTGAGTTATTAGGGAATAGTAATTCTCCTAGATTCAGTCAGGAATATAGTGAAGCTTAGTTTAGAGACTGTTTTTTTATTTACATGAGTCTGTCCATCAATGTAATTTTCAATCTCTCCTGTGATTTGAACTCTGTGGTTTACTAGAAATATATATTTAGTATTTTCTTGTTTTTTATTATGTATTATTAAATATATTTAACTGTATTTAAACTTTTCATTGTGGCAGGTGCTTTTTAGAAAATATTTAAGCTTTGAGAGTATTTGAACATATTTATTTGGTGACAACTCTGGCCCCTCCTGAAAGCCTTGTTGTTTGGTCCACATTACCATTTGTATTAATATTAACTTTACTCAGCATAATTGGAAACCCTTTTAAGAGCCTTATAGTAACTGACTGGTGGCAGTGAATATACCTTATAGTCTGGGCAAAATTGGTAGAGCAGGTAATTTGTAGCAGCCTTTCCCAGGTGTGTGTGTGTGTGTGTGTGTGTGTGTGTGTGTGTGTGTGTGTGTGTGTGTGTGTGTGTGTGTGTGTGTGTGTGTGTGTGTGAAAATTAAATCTCAAAGAGTGTGTGTGTCAGCTACTTGGGGTAGGGATACGAAGCACTGGTTTCACACTGCCAATGGGGAGCCTTATTGGGGACCTGGAGAGAGGCAAATACAGACGCTCATACCCTGGGCTGAGTGTGTGCCCTGTATGCTCTTAAGGGAAATTGTGCTTGATGCAGAGGGGTCAGCATCTGGAAATACTGAGTGTAAGCATTTGTATTCCAAGTGCACATCCCTCTTCAGTGTCAGTGGTGAGGATTCAGGCTCCTTGATTATTGGCCCAGAGTGGGGACATTACAGTGGTTATGACCAGTGTTAGCTATGTCTGTCATAGCTTTTTAGTGTTAAGCAGTTCCTAGTAACCATTGTCTGATTGTTTCATTCTAGTTCTTTAAAATGCCTATAGATCATTCCCTAAAAGGATGAAAACTATAGTACCAGTGGAGATTGATGTAATTAATTATAGAAGGAGAGAGAGAGAGAGAGAGATGCTATGGTTCCTACATATACTTCTTAACCTCTTAGCACAAGAAATCTGGACAGTACTAAGAAAAATGGAGGGACAAAGGTCCAAAAAATAGGGACAGATTTTAAATCTTGCTCTTATAAATTTAGAAAGTTGTTAGAATAACAGGTATGTATTAGCATGAATTTTCTGAAGGATATGAAATCTGAAACTCAAATGTCTGTCATTGTTTACTGACTTCAGCACCCAGTAATTTACTAGAAAAGCACACATTTTATGAGGAAACAGACCAAAAATATGAGGCAAATATCTGGACATTCTGCAAAAATATTCTTAATACCTAAGAAGGTATAAAGGAAATAAGTGCCCATGCTGGTGCAGCCTCACAGCAAGAGGTTCTCTGATTCGATTTTCATCTGGGATGCCTTCTGTGTGGAGTCTGTATGTCCGCCATGCGGTCACATGGGTTTGTTCCAGGTGCTCCCATTTCCTCCCACAGTCCAAAGACATGCAATAGGTGGATTGGACACTCTAAATTGCCAGTAGGTGCAAGTGTGTATGCAAGTGAGTGGTACTGATGAATTACAATGGCAGGGCTAACCACCCAGTGGTGTAAACCTTGGCTCAAGATGATTGTCATGGTTGAAGTCACACCCCGACCCCATGTGTGAAAATGGGAAAAAGAGGTAGAGGATGGATGGATGGTTATTGTCTATTGTGAATGTTCATCTGAAAGTAACCAGGCCAAGGCCTTTTAAAAGAGAAATGTCCATGAAATAAACAACCTTTTCAACCTACCATACACTTAAACATACATAGTAGCTGCAAATAAGACCAAATCCTTATATGTTAGGAACAAGTAAAAAGCTAATTGTAAACCACCTGAAATATTTCTGGCACTCTATCCTGGTGTTAACTTTGGCTATAACCAAGCTAGTGATAATTATAATAGTTCCTATTATGGTTTTTTTTTGCTGCAAAATGTAGACTTTACAGTTAACTTTGAATAATTCCCAAAATATTGATATGTCAAGTGCAGAATCTTCTCTTCACAGTTTCTTGTGTTTTAAGAAAATCTCTACCAAAATTAGAGACCGATTGTTAATTACGCCACATAACTCTTCTTCCAAAAAAATTCCCCTTTTCATACTGCTTTCCTTAGGAGCCAAATAACTTACCTACATATTTAATCTCTTATCAACCACCAGTATCGTGTCACCATCTTTTGCACATTATTGGACACTGGTCAAGGTGCCCATTCCATCTTCTTCTAGGTCTACTGGCCCATAGCCATTCTCTATGCCATTACAAAACGTCTTGAAAACATTCCTTATTATGTCTTTGATTATGAAAAAATTGGTACAGCATGGCTTTAGAAAGGTTTATAACACACTAAAGAGCATTTATAGTGTCAATGATTCCATCATCTTTAATGGCTGTCTAGTTGATTCCAACCTTATCCAGCTCATAGAAGAACCAACTAGGCCTAATTTCATTTATAGTAATCAGAATCTTTTAAAATATGTTCTTGCAAAAGACCCTCAAAGATTTATAATCTGAAAATCTATCTAATCTTAGTGATTATAGTTCTTTTCCTTTCCACTATCCAATAAAAGGCCTAAAGCATTTACATTATTAGAAACTGTTCCCTACTCAGATTTACTCACTTAGCAATGGCCTATGCTCAGTAGACTGGACCACCCCCTTTCCCGTCTCCCTCTTTAGATGCTGCATGTTAATTTTGAATAGATACCCTACTTACTTTACAAAATAGATACCTTCCAAAAGTGTTCAAGTTTTCAGGCTCATTAGAAGCCACAGAAAATCCCAAATGCATTACATGTTACATTTCAACCTAAAGAAAATTTTTCATAAACTAACTATTAAGCTGTTTCATAAATGATGCAGCCATAGCCAGCCAGAATCTTATCTTCTACACCTCTAGTTCCTTAATCTCTGCAAGGATTATTTTCCTACCCTTTGCTGTTTTCTAGCCAATCAGTTTGCCATGTCTACTTTCCCAGCCAGCGGGAAGAAATAATAATTTTCCACCTCCCATCACAAACTCCTCCCTCACACACCTCTGATTATTTGCTAGTCTCTCTTCTCCATTCTCTAGCCAAGTGTCTTCATCAAGTCACTAATTTCCAAGCCTCTGAATTTCTAAACACTTGTTACAGTCTCTCCAGGTACTAGCATGGCTTTACTACTAAAATAACCAACTAAACTGTTATCTTCTCTTTAACTTACTCAATTTTAACAGCCATGGACTGAGGCCTCCTCTATGGCAGTCTTTCTATAGGCCTCACTAAAACCTTTGATTCAGTCAATCATCCCCTTCTCCTTAACTCTCTTTACTCTTGTCAACCTTTCCATTGAAGTCACAACTGGTTTACAAGGTACATATTTAGCAGATCTGTACAGATGAGGATCTCATTCCCTGTTTCCCTACATACTGGCATTCCCCAAACCTTTGTCTTGGGCCACTTCTTTTCCCCCCTTCTTCATAATTCCTCACCTTCAGGCCTTCATCTTATCAACATCATGAGGTACACCAGTGATCTTCCCCTCACCTGCTCTGGATCTTCCCTTAACAGCATAAACTCTAAACTCCTTCAGGACCTTTGAAACACTTCATCTGGATAGACAGGAAGAGATTAATTTTGCATTGGAAAAAAAGTATGCTATTCAGAACCTTGTCAGACTTAACTTTATCCCTCCAAAATGTTCTCTCTAGTCAGCATTTGTTTGTTCATTTCATTCCCACATTCAAATACTGTACCTAGGCCTTCCCCTTGACCCAACCTTCTGCATAAGTTCTCTTGTTAACTTCACTAAATCTAAATTCAAACAAACTGTCTTTGCATGTAAAAGAGAGCCTGATTGCTTACCCCAGAGGGTCACTCAACCATTGAAAAAGGAATATTCATATACTACAAGTATAACAGTTTTGCACTTCTCAGTAGCTCCTTCAATACAAACCTTCACACTCTTCAAGCTCTAACATAAACTGCATTTTTTCCTGCTATCAGCAACATTTGATCAGCATAACATCATGCTTCTTTGAGCATAGTGGCTGCAAGCAAAGAAGACATTTAGCCTTAAACTTCTAATTTATTTTTAAAATCCTTTACCACCCAATACCTTTCTTCCAAATTATTGCCAACTCACCACATTCATCATGAGACCCCGTGCAAAATCTGCTCTTGTTTTAAACAGACTTATCAATAACTTAGTCTGCATGGACTGTGCCTTCTCCATCTTAAACCCTAAAGCCTGGGATGCCCTTCTCTCTCTCTCTCTTTCTCAAAGAAACAAGAATTCTGATTTTCTTCCTGTCTTTAGACTTAACCTTCTTGTTTATATTAATGAAAGTGGAGCCTGTTCATGCTTCTTGCCCCACTAACAAAGCTTCTGATTTTCTCTGTACCAACTGCCACCTCCCACTTTTGCACTTTACCAATCAAAACAGCAAATATGAAAATAAGTAAATATATGTATATTTTTACATTAACATTTCTTACTCTTCAGTTGTACTTATTGTTAACTTCTACTTTGAAATGATTGCCTTGCAACATATATCCTCTCTTTATTTAGCCAATGTATTATTATTATTAAAATAGTATATACATTATTATTCATCTCATTGTTTTTAACATCTCTGTGTACATTTTTTATAATCTAAACATTTTGTTTATTTCTGTAATTAATGCTTATATCTGATTTATTCATCTTTGTTCATGAGTTGTATCTGAAATAGCTCCAAATGGCTCAGATCAGTACACTGCTAAACAAACAAACCAATCAATCAATCAATAAATAAAAAAATAAAATGAAGTTAGTAGTTATTTTGTACTTGATTTAATAGTGATAATATAACTGCTTCTGGTTCTCTTATTTGGTTTTTGGGTGGTCAGTCTTCTGTATGGATTCTCATGCCCTCAGTCTGTCCACATGGAGTTGCATGGATGTTCCAGTTTCTTCCCACACATAACAGACACACTGGAGGTGAATTCCCTGGTTCTCTAACTTGCTCATGACACTTCATGCCATGTGAGTATATGTGATGATGTATGTGTGCCTGTGTCCTGCTATTAACTGGCATCCTGATCTTGATAAGTTTCTATGCCTTGCTCCTGCTTGCATATTTGTGACCCATCCATATGTTCTCCCATTGTTACTTTGTAAATTGCTTATCTAATCTCTCTTCCTAATCTGTTTTGATGTTACTTGATTGATTCCTATAGTTATTGTGCAATATTTTATATCCTGTACTAATTTCCCTTTTTTAACAGCAGTTTCTGTCCTAGACTCAGCTAAAAACTCAACCAGGTGCAGGTCTTTCACTTACAATTCCCCTATCCCTTTCTATTTCCCTATACTCTAACAATCCCTGATAGGGGAGGCAATCTCTAATCTGCAGTCCAAATGTCTTCTAGGCCTCTTCCCATTCTATTATATTTCTGTCTCTAATTATTTGTTCCCAATGCCTTGGCTCTTTTGTCAGCTTCTTCCAGTAAATTTCAGCCCCCTCTTGCCTATTCTCTGTACCCATAATTGCAGTCATACCCATCAGCAAAAAATCTCCTTTTTGCATTCCCATGTTGGCTTAGTTCTTAAAATACTTTCTGCTATTTTATGAATATAATATTCTGTATGGCTGTTGTTATTCTCCTTAAGGATCTGCATCCAAAATCCTACCTTTTCCTTATTTCTTGAATTTCTCACCTGCTTCATCATCATTTCTTTCTACTATGAGTTGTAGCTTTCTGCTTGTGTTATGAATAAGAGTCTTAACTGTGTACCTCTAAAATATAAGAAGCATCAGCTTATCCCACTTGGCTCTTGTCCTCTTCCCTTCCTGGATAAAATCCTTCAGCTCTTTATTAATTCCACAACATCTCCTCAGGTTGATAAAAATATGTCTGATCTGTGTACACAACTAAAGGGACTAAAAACCTTTTTACTCTTGAATCTTGCTATCTATATCGATAGGCAAGAGTTTCCTATTTCTCAGTTTTTGTATTATCTTTTACTTATTCTCTTCCCACATATCCTTATCTGCCATAACAGCATCCTTTTTTAACCCATGCTCCTAAATACGTCATTCTGTCATGTCCAAATAAAAAGAGGTATTGCTCAGCAAATTCATGCATGAGTACATAGTTTACAGCTATAGCCTTTGTTTTATCTTTATTATTTTTATATCTTGAAAAAACCTGGAACTGTCTCAGAATGTTCCACAACACTGAAATGTCCTATTCTGATTTTTATAGGGCACAAATTATTATCATCTGCAAATAAATCCAACTTTTCATGAACACCATTCCAGTTATATTATTTAATGTCCAAGCCCCTTACTTTCTTTGCCAGTGGTTCTAAATATAGCGGAAGTAAGAAAAGAGAAAGCGGACACACTTGTCTGGTTCCTCTATTTAGACACAACTTATCAGAGAGGAACACACCCACTTTGATTTTTTGCATCTGATTCCTAATATATACTCCTAATTAACCCTATTATTGTATCAGAAAATTCAAGTGTTTCCAAGGGCTTACTTATAAAATCCCACCTTACTCTATATATATACTCCTAATTAACCCTATTATTGTATCAGGAAATTCAAATGTTTCCAAGGCCTTACTTATAAAATCCCATCTTACTCTCTCTCTCTCTCTATATATATATATATATATATATATACACTCCTAATTAACCCTATTATTGTATCAGGAAATTCAAATGTTTCCAAGGGCTTACTTATAAAATCCCACCTTACTCTATATATATACTCCTAATTAACCCTATTATTGTATCAGGAAATTCAAATGTTTCCAAGGGCTTACTTATAAAATCCCACCTTACTCTTATATATATATATATATATATATATATATATATATATATATATATATACTCCTAATTAACCCTATTATTGTATCAGGAAATTCAAATGTTTCCAATGCCTTACTTATAAAATTCCACCTTACTCTATATATATATATATATATATATATATATATATATATATATATACTCCTAATTAACCCTATTATTGTATCAGGAAATTCAAATGTTTCCAAGGCCACTCTATGGAATGATTTATCTGCATCAAGACCTACCAATAACAGTGGTATTTTCATACATTCTGCTTCCCTCTGGATCATTATTGTTATATTAATGTCAAATGTTTGCCTCCCTTCCACAAAAAAAACAAAAAACACATGAATCCATATCTATCAATTTGCCATTCTTTTATCCATTATAGACATAAACACTTTATAATCATGGTTTAAAATTGAAATGAGCCTATATGAAGCTGGATTTGATGGGCCTTTACTGTCTATAGGTATTATAGGCACCACATCATTTTTTCCAGGATGTTGGTGCTTCCTCTCCTTTTAAAATACTGTTAAACAAAACCTTCTAGATCTTTATCATTTTTTTCCCTTCTAGCTTCCAAACCAGAATACCATTTAGTTCTGGAGACTTTCTACTTTCTGTTGCCCAAGTCATTGTACCAAAAGTTTTTTTGGCTCTAGAGTTATTATTAAAAAAGTTGCTTAACAGCAATCTTTTTAAACTCACACATATTATCCAGGTACTGCCTTATTTTCTCTTTATCACTCTGCTATTACATCTATTCTTGTTTTGTGAGATTTCCCTTATTCTGTAATACCTTAAACTTTGTCAGCCCCTCTAAATAATTCTTATTTCATAA